>NW_013667265.1:250575-260720 GCF_000517525.1 Limulus polyphemus | reverse complement strand
AGTATCAGACACTGTAGTTTTAGCATCGTGATTTTATCTGTGATTATAACCTAGTAAACAGGGCGTAGATGGTCCATTATGTAGCTTTGCCCTAAAATCACAATAACAACAATTCAGCAGAGTTTCCTACTGAGGGGGAAGGGGGGGGGGTCTTGTTCACTTTTGTATTTATTAGTAAAGTTAAAAGGTTAAAATTAATTTAGAATCATATTGGACCGGCTGTGTAAATTACTTATAAAAACCTTAATAGCTAATTCATGTTCATTATGTCTAAATTTTAAATGTCTACGTGTTTTGCCAATATTCATCAGACTACAGTTACAAGAGATTTGATAAATACCACGTTTGTCTATTTATGCGATTTTCACTAAGCATGGTAATGTTTAGTATGTAGAGATTACTAGGAACAAAATGGCCGCCACATATTACGTATTGTTCATCATAGTCACAAATCTCTCTTACAACAGTGTAAGAAACTTTATTAATCACCTAACTTAGGATTTCAAAAGCTATTACGACCTTTAGTTTAGCCAAAAAAACATCGATAAAGTGGAGAACCGGCGAGTAAGGTAACAGCCAAACGTTCTATTCTGATTATGACGTCAGAAGGGCTAGTTCACCAATGGTTGAAGTTGTTGCGATGATTTACACAACAAAATGTTGTATTTTAACTTGGGGAGTACAGAAATAGTATAGCGTTTCACAAACTTCAACGCATGATGTTCATCAAGACAACTCATCACGTCAGGTTAAAACTGCTGCCTTCATAGCGACTGTCTTTCATTAAAAAAAAAAAAAGAAGGGGGGAACAAGTAATAAAAGAATTGCCACTGACTCAATGTTACAACTTCATGGTTTATTTCCGTTGTAAGACTTTCTAACATTATTCAGTTCAAATACGTTTATTGAAACCCGATTTCATGCAAATGACAGGAATCGAACATTTAATTGGAGATAAGAGTTTTTTTTTCAAATATTTGTTCACTTACGTAGTGATTTTTGTTTACTCATCCCTGCCCGGCATGGCCAGGTGGTTAGGGCGCTCAACTCGCAAACTGAGGGTCGAGTGTTCGAATCCCCATCACACCAAACATACTCGCCCTTTCAGCCGTGGAGGCGTTATAAAGTGACGGTCAATCCCACTATTCGTTGGTAAAAGAGTAGCCCAAGAGTTGGCAGTTGGCAGTGGGTGGTGATGACTAGCTGCCTTCCCTCTAGTCTTACGCTGCTAAATTAGGGACGGCTAGCACAGATAGCCCTCGTGTAGCTTTGCGCGAAATTAAAACAAACAAACAATACTCATCCCTACCCTTTTTTCTGTAGTTTTTTTCATTACCATCCCGACAGCGAAATGATTCGGTTTAACACATGGTGAAAGCATTACACGACAATTTACGTATTTCTTAAAAACATTAAGTATATCGTTTGAACGTGTGGCAAATAGATATTGTTTCTTGCAACCTTGATAATCATGAGTTTAGTAAACTGAGAAATATTTAATTTTTTACACATCTTATTATAAACTCTACTAGTGATACTACCTCTGTCAATGGGAACACGTTTCAGTAAATTCAATTCCGATATTAACTGATGTTATTTTGAATAGGTATATCTGTATTTGAACAATACAGTTCCATTACAGGTAGGTAACACCATAGAAATTCATATTAGGGTTAGCATGAGATAACTCTGCAAAAACGGCTCAGCGGATTTCTACTTCAACATAAAATGCTTCATAACCTGAAATACCCCTCTCACTTGAACCGGCCCGGGCGTAGCTTAGGGGTTAGCTACTATTCTCAGACTATGAGTCCTAAGATTTGTGGTTCGCCACCCGTTGCCTCCAAAACGCGCTCCCCAGTTTTGGGTCGTGGGTGCGTTATAAGAGTGCCAGTCAAATCAAATTATTTGGTCAGACAAGACTATCCCGATAGCTGATTAAGCGCATTCTTTTCAGACTATTAGTTTGAATTAAAGGGCGGATATACCTAGATTGTCCTTGCGTATCTTTGTGCAAAATTTTAAAAGTAACAAAAAAACAATTTCAACAAAAAATTTGCCCAGAATGGAGATTTCTTACCCATGAGTTAAAAATTGATTTTTAAGAGTGTTTACTTTACACGATTTGTTTTATTATAAATTTATTATCAAAAGCGCCGACACCGGGGGAGGGGGGCATTTCCCCCACCAACCAGTAATTTGAATATATATATATATATATTACCGAACGGTGTTATTCCCCGTCAACATTACCTAGCGGTCAAGTACTGCCACTATTGGATTATTTTTAAGCCAATCGATGGCGCTGCGACTGGTCGCTGCTAATCTGTGTTTTGTGTACGCTCATCGTAGGCCAAATATAATATACATAGCTTTGAACTTAATAGACCTAGAAACTATATAAATTAAAACACACCTATAATACTTGTATATATAGACGATTCTAGTTTTCTATTATGCTTTAGTTTATTTGGGGGGGGGGCTGCCTGTTGTCACTTTTATTGCACGTGACATTAAATGGCAAGCATGCATATGAAACATTTATTTTTGTTTAAATTCATTTTGATTTCTCTCTGTAATCGTATTCAACTTTAAAAATTTTTTTATACTGATTACATTGCAATGTATAAGCAGAATTACGTTATAAAGAATACGTTCTTCGTAATAGTTACTCTCCCATGCGCATGCGTGGAGAATGGTAATAAATATGGCCTTATTTGTTTGTTTTGGTGACATTTTTTTTATGGTTCCCAGCCCCCCAATATAAATTTGCCTATGACGCCACTAGTTATAAATACTGTTTGAATAAATCAGAACAGTTTTCAATATAAAGAAGTATAAAAACATTGAAACCCTGAGTAAACTGTATACAAAACGATAAGCGATGTTCAGCTATTATCAAGGTTTTATCCCGTGAACGAAAAACAAAAATGTGTATAATAAACTTCGCACGTGTTTAATGCTTCATACGTTCTATGAACGTGCATCACGCGCACACTAAGAAAAGCCAAGGATAATTATAAACAAACTCAAGTAATCCCATCATAATTTCCTTGTCTCAAGTTTCATTAACCATAGTTTTTTGTTGTTTTTGTTGTTGTTGTTGTTATCACTTTCCTGTTGTTGTTGTTGTTGTGTTTTTTTTTAATCTAATTTCCGTGGAACTCGGCTTCTTTGCAATAACATTGTTTGAAATAACATATTCTTAGTTCAGTGTTAGACAGAAATAATAAGTTTCATTTTTTTTTTGTCCCCCGAACATTTATTAGGTTATATTAGCGTACTTTGAATTTTTGTCACGACTTAAGGTTAATTAATATCCGGTGAGACGACAGCAGCCCCACCACTACATCAAAGGAATATATACGGATTTCAGCTCCTTCTACATCATGTATGAGAGAACAGGATTACCAGTTGAAGTACAGGGATTAGAGTCGCACAGAAAATGAAAAACCTTGTCAACAAAACGGGTTATACATTTAGTTTGCTACGACTCGTGCTTGATACAAATAACCTTTGTTGCTCTGAGCTATCTAAGTCGGTTGTATCACCCTCTTCATCCTTTACAAACTCAAGTTACTATATTGTTTTAGTTATTATTATTAATTTTATTTTTTCCCTGGTTTGTCTAATGGTGTTTTAGTCTTTCGTAAGGAAGATTGACTGGGCATGGTCTTGTAGTTAACGTGCCCGTACTGTAAATCCAAGAGTTCGTGGTTCGCTGTCTGTTGCTTCAAAAACGCGCTCCACACTTTCATGCCGTAATCTGAGGGTCGCGGGTTCGAATCCCCCGTCACACCAAACATGCTCGCCCTTTTAGCCGTGGGGTCGTTATAACGTGACGGTCAATCCCACTATTCGTTGGTAAAAGAGTAGCCCAAGAGTTGGCGGTGGGTGATGATGACTAGCTGCTTTCTCTCTAGTCTTTCACTGCTAAATTAGGGACGGCTAGCGGAGATAGCCCTCGGGTAGCTTTGCGCGAAATTCGAAACAAACCCAACCAAATTCGCTCAAGGGAGTGGAAGCCCTCTAGAAATGTTTTCTTTCAACACACTGTCTACTGACACACAGTCGCTACATAAAAAAATAAAACGTGAAAATGACACACACCAGCAGCTGAGAAAGTGGCAACAGGCAAAACATCCGAGTATATCTCAGTCCGTTCATCCTGTTTCCATTCGTCGTTGTGGTTTTTATAAGTCGTATTCTCTAGTGTTGTCTTGTTATGTGTGTGTGTGTGTTTGTAAGGTTTTTATCATTATTATTATTTACTCATTGCTGATATGAAAATATTTGACAAAAATAAACGATATTACTGTCTCGGAGTTTACAGTCGCTCAGTAATAGTGGCTGGATTTCAACTCAGAATCTTGGGTTGGCTATATTTAAAGAAGAAGAAAAAGCCTAAAATATTAAAGAATGCTACCTGGAAAGAAACCGAATCCGGTTTCTATTTTTCTGTCAGACGTCTTTTTTTTTTAAGTGTTGGTTTTTAAAATTTACGAGTTGTTGTTGTTGTTCGCCATTTCAGAGCATATTGTTGTGGGCCAGTAATCGCAGATATAAAGTATAGTCAGGACACAGAACTTGAAGTCAGACTCTTATAATAAACGGTGATTAAATAGTCCTAGTGTTGTTGTTTTTATACATAATTGTTGGTTAAAATATTTTTTATTCAAACTGCTAAAAAAAAATTGGTGTTTAGCGCAAAGCTGCAGAGTGGGCTAGTTAGCGCGGCTTCCGCTGTAGGAATCGAACCCTGAACTTTAATGTTATTTGGAGATGCTAGGAACAAAAGGATAAAATGACAAGATCGAAATACGGTCCGTCTTATCTAATATAATAAGCATCATCAGGTGTACCGAGCATTTACTTATCAGAAAACAAAGTCGACACCTGTCGAAAAAATTAAAAATCATTTTTTTTTCATAATTGATCATCGCTCGTATCTCTTCTATAATCTGCTTGTTATAGTTTTTTTTATTTACTTCTTACGCTGTTTGGTCACAAACAAAACTGCAAACTGTGATTTATAAGAAATATTATTTTTCAATATTGACTTTTTTTTTGTATTTCTTCACCAGTATTAAGTTTTTTTTTTACGAGATTCCGAGTAAGAGAGCTGGGTTTACTTCTGACGAGATTCCGAGTAAGAGGGCTAGGTTTACTTCTGACGAGATTCCGAGTAAGAGGGCTGGGTTTACTTCTGACGAGATTCCGAGTAGGAGGGCTGGGTTTACTTCTGACGAGATTCCGAGTAAGAAGGCTGGGTTTACTTCTGACGAGATTCCGAGTAAGAGGGCTGGGTTTACTTCTGACGAGATTCCGTGTAGGAGGGCTGGGTTTACTTCTGACGAGATTCCGAGTAAGAGGGCTGGGTTTACTTCTGACGAGATTCCGAGTAAGAAGGCTGGGTTTACTTTTGACGAGATACCGAGTAAGACGGCTGGGTTTACTTCTGACGAGATTCCGAGTAAGACGGCTGGGTTTACTTCTGACGAGATTCCGAGTAAGAAGGCTGAGTTTACTTTTCTTTCTTGCCCACCATCGAACTTACGAAGTTTTTATCGTTACAGTGAATAAAATTATTTTCGATTTGATTGGAAATTGATTGCTTGATTTATTAATTCATGTCTAGGTTAATTAAAGTGTCCGTGTGTTGGGTTGTTAGGTGGGAACTGAGACTGTTTGTTGTTTTGTTTGTACAATTTTTCATACAAGTGTTGTGTGCTGAAATAAACTTTTTACACTTGACAACAACAACGTTTCATTACTTTTTAAGTTGCAGTGAAAACTAAACAAATAATACAACAAAAACGCACGTAGAAACCGCCGGTCTGCGTTTTCACTTAAAGCTTATTAACGTGTGTGTAGCTGAACAAAAGAAATAATATATTTTTACCAGTAGGCTCGTAAAAGTTGGGCTTTTCTCTACAGTGACTAGACATACACCGGAACCGCGTTATCGGCACAGCGTGGCCATGAACATACAATGATGTTTTAACTCCCGGGATTACGTGTACAGTTAGAAAAGCAGACGTTTGGTTAATGGACTCGAAGCATGACGAGAGAAGCAATGGAAAGATCAGTTGTATGTGATTGAAATTTTATGTTAGACTGGAGTTTACTAATCTTTATTTCTACTTTTTGTTCTTCCTTGCCTCTTCTATTTTACCATCGTAATTTCTCCTCCAGTTCTTTTCATTTTGTTTTCGAATTCCACTTCTTCATTCTCACCTTTTAATTTTTTTTCTCGTCCCTTTATCATCATCATCTCCCCCCCCCCCGACATTTTACTTGTCCTCCATCTCTCTCTACCTTATTTAATTCATTTTTGTTTTCCAAATGTAAGTTTACTTAATTTGCTGCCCCCCAGTGGCACAGCGGTATGTCTGCGGACTTACAACGCTAGAAACTAGGTTTCGATACCCTTGGTGGGCAGAGCACAGTTAGCCCATTGTGTAGCTTTGTGCTTAACTTCAAACAAACAAACTTAATTTGCTTCTGACATTTATGCCCTGTATTTCCTTCTATATCGGGCCTGGCATGGCCAGGTGGTTAGGGAGCGCTCGACTCGAAATCGGAGAATTATGGGTTCGAATCTCTGTCACCGAACATGCTCGCCCTTTCAGCCGTGGGGGCTTAATAATGTGACGGTCAATCCCATTATTCGTTGCTAAAAGAGTAGCCCAAGAGTTGGCGGTGGGCGTTGATGACTAGCTGCCTTCCCTCTAGTCTTCCACGTTATCTCTGTAATCTCAGTCGTCATTTTTCACTTTCGTTGTTTTAATCATTCTTATAACTTGAAGACATCTTTATGTGTTTTCTTGCTCTTTGGTCCTACTGTTTCACGCGCTTTCTATTGGCTCCTTTATCTTAAGAGTTTTCCAATAATTGTTATTCTGTTACCATTACTAAATCTTTAAGTTCATTCAGTTTTGTCACAAACAGACCATGTTTTGTTTGCAGAGTCCCTCCGTTTCAGTGTTTCTTTCGTTCTTTCTCACAGTTTACAAACAATCACTTCATCCTTGTCTTTCTTTTCATCTTTTCGGTAAATTAAAACCATTTTAGAAATCAAAATATCTCACTCTTTTTGTTTCTTTTTGAACTTGGTTCGTTTGTAAAACACTAGGTGGTTCAGTACGTTTTTTTTTTTTTTGTTTTTTTTTGTAAAATAGTAAACAGGTTATTTGAGAAAAAAAATTAGCTGTTTGTTGTCTCTAATGCTGTACTTCTGTAAAGATTTTTAAAGAGGTCGCTCTCAATATTCACACTTAAATTGCTCCAACAGATTCTTAGTCTCCCTGTGACTCCGATCTCGGTATCTCTCGCTTTGAATCTTGAAGGTTAGTGTAAAATAGAGCGACGATATAACTTTAGGAGAATTTAGGGTCGCAGGTATCTGTGCTTAATAACGACCTTATACATCTCAACAACGAAATAGCACGCAAAGTTTCCGAAGGCGCGGCATTAGTACGCCTATTGCCATGTGCAAGACTACTTACGAAACACTGGGACGGTCGTAAAGCAGATTTTTTTGAACGTTATGAAAAACGACAACCATTTGTAGCACCTCAATCCCATAAATCTACCTCGTTTTAAACTAGAATTGTGTCCTGCGTTAAGCCATGGAAACGAAATAGACACGAAAACAACGACGTGCCATCACCTGTTGAAATTCCGTCACGCGTCGCCTTGACGACAGAACAACGAGGCCATCAATAGTGGAAATCCCATTAAAAATTGGCCATAATTCTTTAAACGGGCAAATTCCAAGTTGTCACGTGATTTGAAGGAGGGTGATCACTTTTCGAGTTTCGTCATCAAATATTATCGAGTTGTAAAGAATTAGACAAGAAACGTAACGTGTTACAATTGTGACATTACATTTATAGCGTCTGTTCCTATTGTTTACTAGAGATTAGAATGTCTACTGCTGCTCGGTTTAGAAAGTAGGTTCTTAGAATTTTTTTGCACGGACTGATTACACTTCCACTGTGTAGTTTAAGGGGTTGTTATGTTCTTTATTAACTTGAAAAGCTTGAATTTGTATTGTTAGTGACGTCATATAGCTCCGGTTATCGTCTCTATTAGAGTATCTAACTGTTAAAATTAGGATGGTTGCAAAGAAAGGTTTGTTCAAGTTTAAGCAGTTGTTTTTAAAAAAAACAAACTTGGGTACTAAAATATTTATGTGTTTATTACACGATAATATTACGAGATGAAAAAATTGTTATTAGACTTTGTAAGCTGATTTGGTAAACAAGAATCGTATTAAGTAGATATATGTGTGTTACGTGATAAAATAATCTAAAAAACGTTTACTCCTCTGATTCCTGTCAATTTCATCATTTCCAAAAGACACGGTTAACGTTTGGCTGTTAATTTCAAGTAACAGATTACCGATATTCATGCAAGTCCTGTTTTGTTGTTGTTTGTTTGTTTTGGAATTTCGCGCAAAGCTACACGAGGGCTATCTGCGCTAGCCGTGCCTAATTTAGCAGTGCAAGACTAGAGGGAAGGCAGTTAGTCATCACCACCCACCGCCAACTCTTGGGCCACTCTTTTACCAACGAATAGTGGGATTGACCGTCGCATTATAACGCCCCCACGGCTGAAAGGGCGAGCATGTTTGGTGGGATGCGGATTCGAACCCGCGACCCTCAGATTGTGAGTCGAGCGCCTTATCCACCTGGCCATGCCGGGCTTTGTTGTTGTTTGCCTTAATCTGATTACGTGTACTGTAGTCTTGCTAATAGAAAGGTACTGAAAAAAAAGTCACTTTAAACAGTATGCATAAATGTGAATTTTTAACCCTAATTTTAGAGAACCATAAATTTCTCGATAAAATTTAAACAAGACTTAATAACTTCCTGGTTTTAGAAAAAGGAAGTAAAACAGGCATCAGCCACATGCTTCTTTATTCATATACACGAGTATCAATGCGATACAGCACGTGACATTTGGTATACACGCGATTTTGAAACATTTATGACTTGTCTGTGTGTGCAGACGGTGGGCTGGCTGGCTTATAATGTTATCAGAGAAACATAAGAATAGGATAAAACGAGGTAATGTTTTGGATATGAAGATCCCAATAAGGCATTCCTCCACCGTTAGGCCTTAGAATTGATTTGTCATTAACAGTGGTGAAAAAAAGTGACAAAACTGTTCTGTTCCTTCCCCGTGTTAACCCTAAACTTGCTAGTGAGGCTCCGTCACCTTTTGATAACTACTTCAGCACCAAATCATTTGTCGGGTCCACGAATTTGTTGACTACAGGGTCCATAATAACGTACAGGCCACACAAAAATACTAGTCAATACTGAAATCAATTCCAATATTTATTGCTGGAATCCCTTTTGTTTTTCACAGATAATATTCACCCACTATTTATTTTATTGTCGTTTTTTATACATTGAGCCCTGTGAAAGGTAAAAATATAACGTTATTCAAGATGATATAACCTGTGTAACCCACGGTTAATTTATTAATCATTCGTATTTTGAGTTAACCTTTAAGATGAACCACCACAGATGTTTTTTCTCCACGTGTTGGGTGAAAATCTACCCAAACTTGCCAACAGCTTTAAAAAATGTTACCATGATATTAATATACCTTGTTGTCCTGTTGTTTTTTGTTGTTGTTGTTTTAGTTAAAGCACGTACATTGAGACACAACACACACACACACACACACAAGGAACTGAATGTATAGAGTCAATAATACAGCCTAACTACTTATGTTTGTGAGTGTGTGCACGTGCTCATGCTATGCATATATACTGCATAGCGTTACAAGCTCTCGAAATATGATTAATAATTATTTGGGCAGATCAGCGTAGGTGACTCGGGCAACGGAGAATAAGTCTCGCGGTGAAAACGAGCCAGTCTATCATACACACGTAGTATTATTAGCTCTCACTCGGAGATGTAAGCAATCCCGCCATTTTTTTGGTGATGTCATGTCTAGTGACTCGTGGCACTCGTGTGGGAATTCACAGAGCCATGTGGACGCGATCACGTGGAGATTTGGGTGGTCTCGGGTTGGGCATCATTGAGTAATCCAGTCGGAAGGACGTGGAAAGTAGACCCACTTAATCATTAAGTAATCCAGTCAGAAGGACGAGGAAAGTAGACCCA
>NW_013667265.1:246844-249627 GCF_000517525.1 Limulus polyphemus | reverse complement strand
CGGATTCTAGCGTTGTAAGTCCGCAGACATACCGCTGTGCCACTGGGGGCTTATTAATTTGTATCGTCTTTTATTTAACATAATCTTTTCACCTGTTCTTAACATTGTTTCTTTTCTCAAGGCCCGGCATGGCTAGGTGGTTAGAGGGCGCTTGCTTGACCCACCCGTCCCACCAAACATGCTCGCCCTTTCAGCGGTGGGGGCGTTATAACGTGACGGTCAATCCCACTATTCGTTGGTAAAAGAGTAGCCAAAGAGTTGGCGGTGGGTGGTGATGACTAGCTGCCTTCCCTCTAGTCTTACTCTGCTAAATTAGGGACGGCTGGCGCAGATAGCCCTCGTGTAGCTTTGCGCGAAATTCATAACAAACAAACAAATCTTTAGTCAGTGTTGTTTTGCATTTTCGGTTCTCTTCGTTTCTATTTTATATATATAAAATAGCATTTTTATTTTATAAACTTTTCCATATAAAGCGTTGTTTTTTTTTTTTTGTTGTTGTTAACTCGATTATGGTGAGTTTATAGTTTAATTTTTATGTCCATTTGACGGCAGCATATACAATTTGTTTAAAATATCATTAACACTGTGACCTGGATTATTCAGTTGATTATTAACACTTTGACCTGGACTACCCAATTGATCATTAACACCGAGAACTGGACTAACCAATTGATCATTAACACTGTGACCTGAACTACCTAACTTATCATTAACACTATGACCTGGACTAACCAATTAATAATTAACACCGTGACCTGGACTACTCAGTTGATCATTAACACGTTGATGTGCTTCTTCGACCTGGACTACCCAACTGATCATTAACACTATGACCTGGACTACTGAATAGGTCATTAACACAATGACCTGGACTACTCAGTTGATCATTAACACGTTGATGTGCTTCTACGACCTGGACATCCAACTGATCATTAACACTATGACCTGGAGTACCGAATTGATCATTAACACTGTGACCTGGACTACCCAACTGACCTATCCTGGACTATCGAATTAGTCATTAACACAATAACCTGGACTACTCAATTAACACCGTGACCTGGACTACTAAGTTGATCATTAACACTTTGGTGTGCTTCTACGACTTGGACAACCAACTGGTCATTAACACTACGACCTGGACAACCAACTGATCATTAACACTACGACCTGGACAACCAACTGATCATTAACACTACGACCTGGACAACCAACTGATCATTAACATTACGACATGGACAACCAACTGATCATTAACACTACGACCTGGACAACCAACTGATCATTAACACTACGACCTGGACAACCAACTGATCATTTACACTACAACCAACTCGAACACTTTCCGTTTTTTTATCATAGCGCCTCGTGTTACAACTGCTTTTGTAAACTAAACGTAAATGTGACACGTTACTTGTTGTTACATAGCCAATTAACAAAACATACGTCAATGTTGGTGGACTTCGTAATGCAGGTGTTTGGATACAACCCACTTGTATTTTACACCCTGTGCCGTTGGTTCTAGACAACATTTAATGGAATCTAAACATCTGATCTCATTTTAAGTATTTTAAGAAGTAATCTGTCTCATATGTGTACACATTGTAATTACAATATTTAATACTTTTTATACTTATCTTGTATATTATCATTGTATGTATACTGCAACTCCCGTTGTGGCTACTTTGTAGCAACGTTCATTATTTGTAAAATACGTCAGTATTGCTGTATTTGTTATCAACACTGTATAAACCTGAACCACAGTTTAACATCAACACGGTATAAACCTGAACCACAGTTTAACACCATCACGGTATAAACATGAACTACAGTTTAACACCACACGGTATAAACATGAACCACAGTTTAACACCATCACGGTATAAACATGAACCACAGTTTAACACCATCACGGTATAAACATGAACCACAGTTTAACACCAACACAGTATAAACATGAACCACAGTTTAACACCAACACGGTATAAACCTGAACCACAGTTTAACATCAACACGGTATAAACATGAACCACAGCTAAGCACATGGTCGGTATAAACATGAACAACAGCTTAGCACCAGCTCGGTATAAACCTGAACCACAGCTTAGCACCAACATGGTATAAACATGAACCACAGCTTAGCACCAGCTCGGTATAAACCTGAACCACAGCTTAGCACCAGCACGGTATAAACCTGAACCACAGCTTAGCACCAGCTCGGTATAAACATGAACCACAGCTTAGCACCAGCACGGTATAAACATGAACCACAGTTTAACACCAACACGGTATAAACATGAACCACAGTTTAACACCAACACGGTATAAACCTGAACCACAGTTTAACACATGGTCGGTATAAACATGAACCACAGCTTAGCACCAGCACGGTATAAACCTGAACCACAGCTTAGCACCAACATGGTATAAACCTGAACCACAGCTTAGCACCAACTCGGTATAAACATGAACCACAGTTGAACACCAACACGATATAAACCTGAACCACATCCAATGTTTTAATGTTCTTATGGGTTTTTTTAATATTAATGGAGCCAGAACTTGTATATTATTACTTGATACTGTTATCAATGATACATATTTTTTAAGTAAATTAAGCCTAAATTTTTAGAACCAACTAAAGTCCACAAACCCCTCTACTTTATGACCATTTCGTGAAAACGTGTAAATAATTTAAAGTGAAACTAAGAATCACGTTTTTTTTAAAATGAATATAACGTATACACGCCTCTTATAGATGATTGTTTTATCAACACATCTTG
>NW_013667265.1:241270-245959 GCF_000517525.1 Limulus polyphemus | reverse complement strand
GAACATTATTGAACGTCAAGTATGAGAACATTGTTGTCAGACAATTCCAGAAAAGGCCCAATAGCCTTCCGCAGGATTTAGCAGTTATACCTGCTCGGAGGGCGGATATTTCTGCTGGTGTATCTAACTCACGTGACAACGTTTATCCTTTATTCCTTATAGCGTGTACAAAATGACATGGGCATGTTTTGTAAATGGGGGAACTTTTCTAAAAGTGGGTAGGTGTGGGGGGGATACAGAGGATGATTGCTATATGCTCAGCAGGGACAATTTCCCATTAAAGTAAAAATGGAACAAACCCCCTATATGACTGAATATTATGGGTGTTAAACTTCGAGGGGGACAATCCCCCATTAACGTAAAAGTGAAGAGAGACAAAGCACACCCTGAAAAATTACATTTGTGAAAGAAGAAAGAAACTTTTGGAGGGGTTAAGTTCCGCACGTGCACGTGCTTTGTAACCGGCAGAACTTGTACAGCACGTGAATCGCAGGATGAACCTAAAAGAGGTGAGAATGATACAACACATTCTACATACTCGTGGTGAAAATTCAATTTTTTTTTTTTTTTTTTACTACATTCAGATAACTTGAGCCGAACGTTATATCTCTCGTTGGGGTTTGAAATACGACCGTTAGACTTTGTTTCTATAAATTTAAACCTAACTCTGTGTTGCACACCTACATACCGATGTTGTTGGTTTTGGGCCGAAGCCAGGAGATAGAGACAACGACACAAACAGACGTAAACGTTTGTGTCAGATAAATCTTCTTCAGTTTCACTCCTTTCTGGATTGATACAAGTCTGTCTGTCTGTGTGTGTGTGTGATAAATACAACTGCCTCGACTTCTAACAGAATAAAGTGATTTAGAAGATTTACAGTAATTTGCACGAGCTTCCAGTAAGCATGTAATCGTCTGAGCTGGCTACGGATCATAGTTAGAGAATTAATGACTCTAAATACCAGAATTGTCGCTTGATATAGGGTTTCTTAGATTATGTAAGGCCTTTTCATTTGTAGTGGAACACCCGCTTGTACTAGTTGATGTGGTCGTGGTGGTTACATGTCTGTAGATGGAACACCCGCTTGTACTAGTTGATGTGGTCGTGGTAGTTACATGTCTGTAATGGAACACCCGCTTGTACTAGTTGATGTGGTCGTGGTGGTTACATGCTTGTAATGGAACACCCGCTTGTACTAATTGATGTGGTCGTGGTGGTTACATGCTTGTAATGGACCACCTGCTTACAGTATTTGATGTGGTCTTGATGGTTACATGTCACTCACTATACGGTTTTATTTTTTTAATGTCTTCCCTATCACGAAGCTGATATTTAAAAATTCGGAACTTGTTACGGTTTTCTGATATACAGCAAGTTCCGATATTCGGATTGATTATTCATCTTTATTAACCCGTGTCACAATACTACACTTGTTCTGTCTTATGAAATGTTAAGGACTCCTGTTGGTCGTCGCTGGCCGTAACCTACTCGTTAGTGTACCAGACTGTGGCTCCGGGAGTCCATGGTTCGCGTCCCATTATCTCAAAAATGAAAAACCGCTCTCTGCGCCTTGGTTACATCATACAAGTGGGGTGAAATTCGATTATAGTACTTCAACAGTTGGCGGAGTATGTTGTTGGCTAGCTGCATTATTTCTAGTCTATCAGCTTAACAATAGGAATAACTGGGATAGATAGACCTTATATAACTGTGCTCGAATATCCGAAACAAACCAAACTTGCCAAACCTTCGTCAATCACCTTCAATTTGTACATATTACCTCCAGTCTGTATCCAACTCAATGTTGGGAACTTTGGGAAGTGTCTTTAATAAAGTGCTCGACATTTTTCACTTTTGTTTTTAGTTCTTACGAAACATTACCAGTCAATATTCCACAACAATGTTCTTTCATCACTTTGAATTTTAAAACTTTACCTCCAGCTATAGCTGTCTTTTAATTTAGCAGTGGTAGACTAGAAGAAAGGCAGCTAGTCAACACCGCCCACCGCCTACTCTTGGGCAACCCTTTTACCAACGAATAGCGGAATTGACCATCACATTATAACGACCCCCTGGTTAAAAGGGCGACCATGTTCGGTGACAGGGATTCGAACCCGCGACCCGTAGAATGTGAGTCGAGCACCCCCTAACCACCAGTAAATGCTACGCCTAAGTACAGACAGTAATTGTTAGAAATGTTAATTGTTGCTCAAAAGCAAACTGCGCGGTTTACCGTTAGGTGGCGTCATAATAATATATAGTTTGTAAAAGGAATACCAATGTTTGTATCATCGGTTTACGTCAGACATAAATATAGTTTCAATGAACGCCCTTACTTGAAATTTACGTAAAACATAAGTACAGTACCATGCAGAATACTCCAACGATTTCTACATTTTAACCTATGATCTTAAGAGGTTTAATTTTTAAAAGAACGAAATATACGTAATAAAACTTTGTGAGCTCTTTGTACAGTATTGTTGTACGATAGACTTTGTTTCCCAGCGCGTGTGTATAAATAAATTTAAAGTCATCCAGAAAAGAAAATTTTATGAAAGTATCAGATAATTTCTTCAACTTAAAATATATGTTTCATCAGAATTTCCTTCGCTCTTAATAAAATAGTGTTTCAAAACGAGAACTTTTCGTATTTCCTAGGATAGAGTCATCTATGGCGAATGGTAGATTTAATTTGTGCAATAAAAAACATTAATTTAACTGACAGGACTAAACAAATAGGCTTACGTGAAACATCTTATAGATATACATTAAACCTTAAATACTGGATTTTCTTCAATTTTATGTTGAAGTTAATATTATTAGTGACACTTTTCTTGTCAAGATTCTCAAATTTCTAACTTCTTAAAACGAGGGAACCGGATTGTGGGTCTGCTGGTCCCTGGCTCGCGTCCTGTAGCCTAAAATAATAATAATAATGCCCTCCTGTACTTTGAGGACCAGGGTGTGAAATGCCACTATTTGATCAGAGTATCTCAAGAGTTGACGTTGGCCCGGTGGGTGTTATTGATTGGCTTGCTACGAATTCACAGTTGGGTGTGGGGGATAGAATAAAACACTTCAGATACATATATAGTTTTGAAAACTATTAACTCAGATAAAACCTTCTTCAAATTACATCTATGGTAATTGTTTGTAATTAAGCACAAAGCTACACAATGGGCTATCTGTGCTCTGCCCACCACGGGTATCGAAACCCGGATTCTAGCGTTGTAAGTCCGCAGACATACCGCTGTACCACTGGGGGGCGGTTTGTTTGAATTCAAAATTTCTAAAAAATTATGAATTTTTTTTTTAATTACTTGCGAAACTGAAGAGGCTTCGGGCCTCATTCAGCCCCATATCTATGCTGCCTTCACTCTAATCCAGTGGGTTTTCAAACTGCGTTCCCTGTAACCCCAGGATTCCGCAATGGCTCATCAGGGGTTCCCCACAAAGATAGGAGGTAATGAGTTATTGAGTGTTAACCCGTCAAGTATCAAATGTATTTTTGAACATCATGATAAGTTGTTTTTCGGTGTTTTACATATAGTTACATACATAGGGGAGGGAGGGGGAGAAATATCCGTAGGTATATAAAACTTGTCTATGTATGGTAAGAGAGGAAGAAGACACGAATGTCTAGTTAAAATATTTATATTTTTGGGGCTTATTTCATTGGGAGAAATACATTAACAACACTGTTACGAACTTTGCCACTTTAATCTAGGCTTAGCTTCAAGAGTGAGTCAAAGGTTGGGGTTCCGTGATGGAAGTAATGATAAGAGGGGTTCAGACCGTTCAGTCAATTCAAAATTAGGGACAGCTGTCGCATGTAGGCCTAATTTAGCTTTGGGGGAATATCCAAAACAAAACAAACTAGCACTCGAGGGCGGGGGCGTAAGCTACGAAAACGATCATCTCCGTCGTTGTCTTTCTAAATATTAAAAATGCTCTGAAGCAGGACAGGAGACATGGTGGAAACTTGGGAAACGTGCTTAAGTTTTCGTACAGGAATAGTAATTTTAAGCTAATAGGATTTGGGGAATATATATATATATCTACGTTTCGCGGCGTATTTTTATTTACTTCGACTGGCAGATTACGTGTGTAGGGTTACAACATTGGCCGTTTTAAAACGTTAAGTAAACTATTTTTACTTTTTTGTTGTTGTTGCGAAAGTGTGCTAAGGCAGACACGAAGCCAATAGTGTAAATAGAACAAAGAAAGTTATTATATAGAACCGTAGATTACTTAGGACTGATAAAAACGTACAGTCAATGTTGGTGATGCCCACGTTACGTTGTCAGGTGCTCGTATCTTGATTCTGTACGTACCGAACCGGACTGGTTACTTTCTACAGATTAAGTCATTTGTGGGGGATAAAAAAAAAGCCAGATTGGAAGATATAGTGTTTAAAAATACCGCCGTGTTGATTACAGTCTAAGCGAGGGAATATCTGGCTGCGCGTGTGTTGAAGAAAAAAGTGAGATCGTCGAGCAAAGAATTGAGCATCGAATAAATACCCAAACGATTTTTAATAAACGGCGTTATCCGAGGAAGTAACGATTACGTCAGGTAATTGAGTTATATTATTTCCAATTCGTTAGCGTGCCGGGCTGCGCGGCGGAGGTTCCGCGATTTGCTTGTTTGTTTGTTTGTTTTTTACTTTTGCGCAAAGCCACACTA
>NW_013667265.1:238680-241249 GCF_000517525.1 Limulus polyphemus | reverse complement strand
GTTTGGTCGTGACCGGGGATTCGAACCCGCGACCCTCAGATTGCGAGTCGAATGCCTTAACCACCTGGCCATGCCGGGCCCGCGATTTGCGTCACGTTACAACAAAGAACAAAATCCGTTCCACACTTTGGGGCCATGGGTGCGTTATAAAAGGGACGGTCAAATCCCACTATTCTATCTGAGTGACAAGAGTTGGTGGTGTTGACTAACTGCTTTTTCTCTAGTCTATCACTTCAAAATCAGGGACGGTTAGTGCAGATAGACCTCGTGTGATTTTGTACAAAAAAAAACAACAAAAATCCTGCTTTTGTTTATTCCACAGTAAAGCTACTCAAAGCGGATTTAATGCGTGTTGTTTCTGTCATAAGGCTCGAACTCCAAATTCTAGATAAGCCCTTCAAACTTACTGTTGAATACCTTTAGATGGCAAGTTAAAAATAAAACTTTTGGCTGCGTTTAGGCCTAGCTCAGCAATGCTGAAGTGACTATAGTGCTATTACCCACGTCTTAGACTTAGCTTACGAAAATACCTTTAAATGTGAAGTTAAAAATAAATAAGTAAAATGAAGAAAAAGGGGGGTGAAACCAGTTGCTTAAACGAATCGGGGCACGGGCCCCGTGTGTCAGCGCCTAGCGAGGCTAAATGAAAATATTCACTGTTTATTGCGTGTAATCAACAACTCATAACATCGTGGAAGATGGACGGCACTTTAGGGAAGACAACTTGTGTGTCTACATGATCAAGCAAGAGGGGCAGGGCACCCAGCTGGTATGGTAAAAGTGACCGCAGTGGAACAAACACTTAGTCGTAAAGAAAAGCGAATAATAAAATAATAAGACGTCATTGTGTCAAGAGGCGAAGAGCAAAGGTCGTGTAATCAGTGCGTGCTACGACGAAGCTGATATCAATAAAGAGTAAGCAGGTGAAAGGATGGCAAATTTCAGGAGAAATGCATACACATAAAACGACTGTAATTTATCACTGGTTGTTCACTCCATATAATTATCTGATCAGTTTGCCATCCTCTCCCCCTTTTTCTTTCTGCTCTCCTGCACTGGTTGTTCACTCCATATAATTATCTGATACTGCACTGGTTGTTCACTCCATATAATTATCTGATACTGCACTGGTTGTTCACTCCATATAATTATCTGCAGTATCAGATAATTATATGGAGTGAACAACCAGTGCAGTATCAGATAATTATATGGAGTGAACAACCAGTGCAGGAGAGCAGAAAGAAAACGGAGAGAGGATGGTAAACTGATCAGATAATTATATGGAGTGAACAACCAGTAGTATAGGAGAGCAAAAAGAAAACGGGAGAGGATGGCAAACTGATCAGATAATTATATGGAGTGAAAAAAACAGTGCAGGAGAGCAAATAATGAATTGTTTTAGTCGTAAGTAACAAATCTTCTGTAGCAAAAGCACGTGACAAACTATTGTTTTTCTTTTTACCTTAAACAAATAATAATAAGAAATTTCGTACGAAAGAAATCCAGTAGACCACGATGTAGTTCGTTGCCGCCTCCGCTAGAGTGCATCATTTTTTTTTATCGCGTGCATTCTTTAGTTTAACTAATTATGTAGGAACAAAAAAAACAGCCAACTCTAAGGTGCCACTTAAGATTCTGAACGTTGGGTACTGTCTGTATGTTACAAAAGCTGTAACTTCTTAGGTCGTGTTTTTGTTTTCATTAACCTATTACTTTCGTCTCCATCAAATCTGATTCATTCATCAGCAGCCTGAAGATGATAGAGAATTAATCAATCAAACATTTACAAAAACAGCTATAACGATCCAAAAGACAACTTCTCTTACGATGTTAAATATATACAAAGTATTAAAAAAAAATCAATGGCCCGACATGGCGAGGTGGTTAGGGTGCTCGACTCGCAATCTGTGGGTCGCTGATTCGAATCCCTTTCACACCAAACATGCTCGCCCTTTCAGCCGTGGGGGCGTTATAATGTTACGATCAATCCCACCATTCGTTGGTAAAAGAGTAGCTCAAGAGTTGGCGGTGGGTGGTGATGACTAGCTGCCTTCCCTCTAGTATTACACTTCTAAATTAAGAACGGCTAGCGCAGATCTGTTTTCTATCTGAAACAGAGTGGGGAAATCCCCCAGCAGTGATATAATATGAACGGTAATATTGCTGGTGTTTCTGTATGTTATTCGTGAATTATTAGGGACCGTGTAACCTATAAAATTTGAGACATAAAAGTTTTTTTTTTTTACCGATAGGATTCGTATCTGTAATTTAAGAGTGAATGATCGGAGGCTAAAAAATAAGGGAACAAAAATGTTGAGATTGAATTAATCCAGGCTTAAATGTTGGGATTGGGTTAATCCGGGATTAAATGTTGATATTGGATTAATGCAGGGTTAAATGTTGAGATTGGGTTAATCCGGGATTAAATGTTGATATTGGATTAATCCAGGGTTAAATCTTGAGATTGGGTTAATCCGGGATTAAATGTTGATATTGTATTAATCCAGGGTTAAATGTTGATATTGTATTAATCCAGGGTTAAATCTTGAGATTGAATTAATCCGGGATT
>NW_013667265.1:235751-237900 GCF_000517525.1 Limulus polyphemus | reverse complement strand
TTCTAATAGACTTATGTGATAATTCTCGTAACATTTTTTCTAATAGACTTATGTGATAATTATCGTAACATTTTTTCTAATAGACTTATGTGATAATTTAAAATGTTACGATTAATTATCACATAAGTCTATTAGAATTATCACATAAGTCTATTAGAAAAAATGTTACGAATCGTAACATTAAAAGAAATTCAATAATAGACTAATTTAAAAATAAAATATTTTTCTGGACGAGTGACTGGCAAGGGTCGCCAATTGTTTTAGGTGGGGGGCAAGAGAAGCAACTGTACCCCTAAGAAGGTTAGAAGCATCTTGCAGTAAAAGTATCAATTTCACGTCTTACTGTGCATATGTGTGTATCCAGTTGTTTTTTTCTGACTTGTATTCTAGCTTGGCTGAGTGATTATCAGTTAGGTAGGCGTAGATGAGTTCTTTTTTCTCGTGCATGCGCAGTTCATGTCCTCTTATTTCAGAGTTATTCCAATTCATCGTGTATAGTCTTCTTCTGTGGTGTGATAGGCTATTGTAGATAGATCGGTATTACTGAGTCTCATATGTCTGTTATGCTCCTGAATTCCTAACTTTTATTGGTCATTTTATTTCTCCAATATATTCGAATCCATATACACATGGGATGTTGTAAATGTTTTTTGTTTCTTCCTCTCCATCAGTTCTCTCGGTCGTCTGGCGTGTACTAATTGCGATCGTATTGTGTTATGGCTTATGAATACTGTCCTGACTTTCTGCTGTTTACATATCCTCTGTATGTCTTCAGAGAAACCTCTGACACGAGGGAATATGGCTTTATATCTGTAATTTTCTTCCTGTTTATTCTTCATGTTTATCTTCGTTATAAAGTGTTCCCGGTATCTGTTGTTAAGGAGGATTGTAGTGGTGTATCTCTCCTCCATCTTCTTAGTTTCTTCGATATTAAAAATCTTCCTTAATCCTGTAGCTAGGCAATATATGGCGCCATCTGTTGGGGTGGTTTGATTTATAGTCTAGGTATTTACCTGTATCTGTGGGTTTCCTGTAAATTCTCATGGTATATAATTTATGTGTCTTCGTAACCATCACGTCTAGAAAGAGGACTTTATCTTCTTCATTTCTGTTGTGAATAGCATTACTAGATGTTTCTGGTCAGGGGCGGTTTATGAATTTTTCAATTGTATGTGTAATCTGTGGTCCATGTTATAAAGGCATCGTTAACGTATCTAATATTCAATAGTTCGCCCCCCAGTGACACAGCGGTAAGTCTACGGACTTATAACGATACCCGCGGTGGGCAGAACACTGTGTAGCTTTGTGCTTAACTACAAACAAACAAATTTAATATTTCAGTACAATGTATTTATATAACTAAATCACGAGAAAGATATTGTCTGGAAGTGAGCATATTTAACTCTTCATAATTATCTAACTGTACGTGAGAGGAAAAGTGTCCTAGCTTTCAAGTGGACTTATCTTTCCAGACAGTCTTGTAATAACACGACAATGTGTTCTTTTTATTTTTTCTGATAGCCTTGAAACTGAGCAAGTCCGAGTTTTTAAATTTAAAGTCCAAGTATGTTGAAAGTTCCCATGTCAGGTAAGTTTATGATAAGTCATCATGATCATGTAGAATTATAAATGATCTGTTACACAGAGCAAGCAAAGTTGGTCCGAGGAAACCAGTGTTGAATATTTGTGGTGTGGAATGACGTAGTTAAAGAAATATATTTATATGTTATCAAAGACGTTTTTTTTTTAACAAAAACTCATTCAGTTGAAAGACCAGCGTCAATAAGTGACTGGCTGTCTACATGAACAGATCTGTTGTGAACTCAACTAAAACCTGAGAGTTCGTGTGTAGTATATAGTATTCGGTCATTTCACTGTAAGTAATAAACTTTTGAAGGCCTTTCATCTGTGAATAACTTCGTGACTTCTGAAGATTAGAAGCTGTTGTTGAAATATTCCAGACATAATCGGACACCTGGTGAACTTTTGTAATAAAATTGTAAAAAAAAAATGATGGAAAACCACCTCGATTGTCTTGTAGTAGTGTAGCAGTACAACAATTTACTAGAAACTAATAAATTAATTAAATATAATTTTATATCCAAATGATTAATAAGCATTTTTCCGTTTCAACCACAGGAAATTGGTG
>NW_013667265.1:233355-235421 GCF_000517525.1 Limulus polyphemus | reverse complement strand
AATTTTATATCCAAATGATTAATAAGCATTTTTCCGTTTCAACCACAGGAAATTGGTGGTTTTTACATTTTAACCACATGAAGTTAATACTCTTCCATTTTGCCCCCCAGTGGCACAGCGGTATGTCTGCGGACTTACAACGCTAGAATCTGGGTTTCGATACCCGTGGTGGGCAGAGCACAGATAACCCATTGTGTAGCTTTGTGCTTAATTACAAACAAACAACTTTTTCCTTTTTAGCCACAGGAAGTTAATACTTTTACATTTTAGCCACAGGAAGTTAATACTTTTACATTTTAGCCACAGGAAGTTAATACTTTTTCTATTTTAGCCACAGGAAGTTAATACTTTTCCATTTTAATTACTTATAGCTGGTAATTTTTAAATGCACGTTATTCGTGATTTTGGTTTATTTTTAACACATGAACAACTCTTTAACTAAATGCTGTTTTGTTTTAACTCCTTAAACACGTGTATGCGTGTCACTGTTATATCTTTTATTTTGTAAAATAACATAATTATTTGAATATCTGTAGTTTCGTTTTCTTCTTCATCTTCCTTCATCTTTCAGTTCACAATCAATCCGTATATTTCTGGAAACAAATTGCGTATACAAGCGCCACCTTTTTTTTTTTCATTTTCTTTGTTTTACTCCTTTTTTGTTTTTTTTGTTTCATGTTTACGTGCTCTGTTTTGAATCTTGTGTATTAGCTGGAACATTTCGAGTTCAGCTTTGATGCGCATTTTGTATTCTTATCAAAATTTAAAATGACTCTTCTGGATGAACTATAAGGCCGGGAGTCATATTCTGTGGGGGAGGGGGGGGGTGTAGGTTGACTGGATCAATAAATGAACAAACCTGACAGGTTGAACCGTGTGTAATGACGGTAATATAATATATATACATATATATAAAACTAAAACAACACAAACCTTCCAAACAGACTATATATCATGACGTAGATCACGTCGAAACATGTACCTGTAGAGATTTTAAAGTGGAAGCCGTACGGTTTCAATAAAGTTTTTATTGTGTAAATATAAAACGTTGTTTTTAGTTAATTATTTATTATAATTTTAGCAAAAAAAAAAAGACTATATATATATATATATATTCGTACGTACATATACGTATTTATAGGACATCAGTTTCATGGCCTTTACGTTTCGGTTTATGTGGTAGTCCAATCAAAACTGTTTGTTAAGGGATCTTTGTCATCACGTAGAAAGGAAAATAGCGTCTATTGTAGCTTTCCACAGCAAATGTAAAAGCCGTCGTAAAGTGTGGCATATAAACAGCCTATATACACAAGACACGGCAGTGATTATTCATTTAGGCTTAGTTCAGTGTAAGTATTATGTCACGTCTATACATAAATCTATCTCTCAGCTGCTCAATTTAGCTGTGTGTGTGTGTTTATGTGCCGTTCGTATATAGCTGATTTATGTACAGATTAAATTTGTTCATTATTTACTTCCTCCGTCCTCTGCTCTGATAGACTGTTATAGTCAGATACCGTATATTATATATGTACGCCACGTTCACGTGCGTGTTATAAAATATATATGCTTGATTCACCTGTATTCACAAAAGAGCCTCGATAATAAGGGGAATATCAATTCATCTGCTGGCCTGTGCACACTCGGAGATTTAAAGCCAGTAATGAAATGACAAAACCGTCAATATATTTTAATATAAAGATAGAAAAATATTCATTTCTGTACTCTTCAAAGTAACAGCGAATCAAGCAAGACCAATGAGTGCTTATTCAGATCCTACAACGTCAATTGGATTAAATACGTAAAATTTTATTACCAATCACGATACATTTTACCGTCGTACTAGAATTAGGGATTAGAAACGAGCCCCCTACCCCCAGTGGCACAGCGGCATGTCTGCGGACATACAACGCTAGAAACCGGGTTTCAATACCCGTGATGGGCAGAGCACAGATAGCCCCCTTTTTTTTTAGTTTTGTGTTTAATTACAAACGAATATACTTGGCAGTAAAACTCGTTACATTTATACTGTTTTCCCCTCACTAACTTGTGTATTCAGCTTGTTA
>NW_013667265.1:228676-233329 GCF_000517525.1 Limulus polyphemus | reverse complement strand
AGATAGCCCTTTTTTTTTTTTAGTTTTGTGTTTAATTACAAACGAATATACTTGGCAGTAAAACTCGTATCATTTATACTGTTTTCCCCTCACTAACTTGTGTATTCAGCTTGTTATTTAAGTATAAGTTAAATATAAGTGCAACTAGACGTTGTTACAACAACATATTAACACCTTACCAAAAACGTTTTGTTTGTTTGTTCGTAATTAAGCACAAAGCTACACAATGGGCTATCTGTGCTCTGCCCACCACGGGTATCGAAACCCTGATTCTAGCATTGTAAGTCCGCAGACATACCGATGGACCACTGGGGGGGGATTAAATGGTTTAACGTTAGGTTGAAGAACAACATTAATATATGTGTGTATTTATTGATAGTATTAGGTACGGTAAAGTTTAGCCCTAACCAATTTAAAGCAAAAAAAAAACGTACACATGTTACGATGTTGATTTATTTCTATCGAATATAGGCCGTACTTATTAATAAAGGCTTAACAGATTTTAGGCTAAGAGAAATAAACTTTTATATTATTC
Source organism: Limulus polyphemus (assembly GCF_000517525.1). Classification (NCBI taxonomy): domain Eukaryota; kingdom Metazoa; phylum Arthropoda; class Merostomata; order Xiphosura; family Limulidae; genus Limulus; species Limulus polyphemus. The sequence goes on along the minus strand of NW_013667265.1, from coordinate 232,794 downwards.
CATAAATGCTGTATTTAAAGAAGTACTGTTGTAATAAAGATACTGACTTGTCTACTAATGTTTTGCGGGTCTCTGCTGGTATAACAATAATTAACTGAAAGAAATTCGCCCGAAAAAAAAAAAGGGGGCCAGGAACTTCAGTTTTTTTCAAAACCTAGGTAGATAACTTATATTGTTACGATTTAAATATCGTGTTCTTTGTGGTAGAAATGCTAATGTCGTGTCATCTATCTTTCAGATCGAACGAAATGAAAGTCTTTATGAACGATTTAGAACGAGCCAATCAGGTGAGAGCCACGTTACTTTACTAATACTAATAAATAAATAAAAAAAAAATTCCCTTTCAGTAAAACAAGTGTTAAATGTTGCACCTGAAAAACTATATAAAAAATTAACAAGAAAACTTCTAATGAGGAGTATTAACTTTTATATGAGGACCTAGTAACTTTCTTAAGGAGGAGTGTAATAACATAAATAAAGGTGTAATAATTTTTTTACCGTTACATCATTAGATTCTATAGTAAATTCACGATACAAGAAGTTCACTTCCTGGTGCAAAAGAAGTTCACTTCCTGATTTATCTATTTCATTATTCTTGGCCCGGCATGGCCAGGTGGCTAGGGCGCTCGACTCGCAATCTGAGGGTCGCGGTTTCGAATCCCCGTCACACCAAAACAAAACATGCTCGCCCTTTCAGCCGTGGGGGCATTATAAAGTGACGGTCAATCCCACTATTCGCTAGTAAAAGAGTAGCCCAAGAGTTGGCGGTGGGTGGTGATGAATAGCTGCCTTCCCTCTAGGCTTTCACTGCTAAATTAGGGACGGTTAGGGCGGATAGCCCTCGTGTAGCTTTGCGCGAAATTCAAAACAACCCAAACCACTATTCTCATCCCATCCTTCGGTGGGTCAGAGGTAAATTAACGGACTTCGAAACCCGCATCGGAAAGAGCGCAGAGATTCCCGTGTGTAGGTAGCACAACAACAACAAAATTATCCTGCGCGGTTTAAATGCATGTGTTTTCTAGCTAAGACTGTTAACATATTGAGCCGAGTATATTCCGATCAATATTAGAATTGTCTTGATGTTCGAATTAGCCTGGGAGCAATATAACCTATTTAAACTATTTTATAACGAGTCAAGTTTTAAAACTAATCAATAATAAAATGTTCAGACAATTTCTTAGAAATAATGTTTCATATTATATTATATTATATATTTCACTTGAGTTTACACGCGCATCTCATTAGATGAAAATATGAGATTATTCCTAGTGATTGTTACTAGGAAACGAGAAACAAAGCACGTCATTTGCACAACTAAGATCTGGTAACAGAAAACTACTTACCCACATAGATTTTGAGATGCTTAGATAGAGTAATTAATTAACTAAATAACGGCTTGATTAGCGTGTACTGTGCTCGCTAATATTTAATGTTACTGTTTTTTTTTTTGTTTTCCTAACTCTATAAATTGAGAGAAAGAATAAAAAAGTGGCTCAGTTGTAAGTCTGTAAAAATCGGGTTTCGATACCCGTGGTGGACACAGCACAAATGGCCCATTGCGAAGCTTTGCGCTTGTTTGTTTGTTTGTTTTAAATTTCGCGCAAAGCTACACGAGGGCTATCTGCGTTATCCATCCCTAATTTAGCAGTGTAAAACTACAGGGAAAGCAGTTAGTCATCACCGCCCACCGCCAACTCTTGATCTACTCTTTTACCAACGAATAGTGGGATTGACCGTCACATTATAACGCCCCCAAGGCTGAAATGGTGAGCATGTTTGACGTGACGGGGATTCGAACCAGCGACCCGTATAGCTATAACCCTCTGATGTTCCCTTGTTCTGCTGATTAATGTACATTAGTTTCATATGGTACAGCTATAACCCTTTGATGTTCCCTTGTTCTGCTGATTAATGTACATTACTTTCATATGGTACAGCTATAACCCTTTGATGTTCCTTTGTTCTGCTGATTAATGTACATTAGTTTCATATGGTACAGCTATAACCCTCTGATGTTTATTTGCTCTGCTGATTAATGTACATTAGTTTCATATGGTACAGCTATAACCCTCTGATGTTTACTTGCTCTGCTGATTAATGTACATTACTTTCATATGGTACAGCTATAACCCTCTGATGTTCCTTTGTTCTGCTGATTAATGTACATTAGTTTCATATAGTACAGCTATAACCCTTTGATGTTCCTTTGCCTTTTCCATGAGAGTAACTGGGAAATTGGTGTTTGTTTCCAGTCGTTGACAAAGTAATGTCTTGTCTGTAACTTGAAAGGCGTCATAACAAGAGAGAGAGAAATAAATAGTTAAAATATGATAATTATGGGGGGTGGGGTGAATTGTTAAATTATAATAACTAGCAGAAACTCCACCCTGGCTCGGATTGTGCTGGTATAAAGTTTAATGTTTTTATGTATTAAAAGTGGTACCCTTTATTGAAAAAAATATTTTTTTATAAGTACTCCATATTTTTAGTACTGCGTTTACGAATTACATGAATAAAGATATAATCAAACCTTCACGTACTGTCCTAGTGAAAGTCGTATTCTTGTTGTGAGGAGAATAATTTTATTTAAAATTGTATTCTGTGATAAAGAAATGGTTGTTGCACATACCGTAGTTATTTTTCTAACTGTCTGAATATTGAATACCCAAAGTTTTAAATTTTTTATTGATTTTTGTTTGTGGTGCCATTCAATAGATGGCGCCACATCGGTTTTTATTTTTATTTCGGTCACATACATAAATAGATACATATATACACGTTACGTCCATTATAGTAAGATTGTGGAACGTACTTTGGGTACAATATGGCTTCTGATTAATATCTATAAAATTATAAATCACACTAGAAACACTGGGATCCTGATGATTCTAGGAATATTGTTAATTTAATTTACTTTTTGTCATAAGTCCACAGTTAATTAACTTTGTATTCTTGGTTTAGATGAAACTTCACAACCTGCGTCTTATAACTAGCACACATCAATGTACCTTCTCTGACAAAGGGGAACTTGTAACGAAACGTGCTTCCTTATAGGTGGCGATGTCCTTGCTATAACAAGTTAATTACTATAAGACAACTTAAAGTCAATTAAAATATAATTATTTCATTATGTCGGGGAATCGGAGCTTAATGGTTTTGTGATACTTTCATGACGACTTCTTTAATTTAACATTTGTACTTAGAGAGAATGAAATTAATGTTAATCTTTATATATGAGTCAGCCATATTTGATTTAATTCCATGAAGTGTTACTTGCTGGGAATGTTTTTAGTTCGTATATGGGGATTCCATCCCACCGATTGACTGACAAGGGATGAATTGTTATTCAAAACTTTTCTGAGCGAGATCTTATAATGATATATCAGATTTTCATGTTGAGGTGGGGGGGGGGGTAGCAACTCTAGCACTGAATGAATTAAAATGTACTTAGTCGACTTGAAAGTGTAGCTAATATACAATTTTAAATAACATGTAAATATGCTTCGAACTTCAGAATGTAAACTTTAAAAAAGTTATTTCCTTGACTATCGTAACCGTTACGTAAAGATAAAAGGAACCGATTAAGACCGATCTTCAGCCTAAGTATTAAATAACTTATAGGCAGGAATTATACTATCAATGTGTACCTTATACAAGTCTCCTGAACCAATGATTAGCTTTAAAAAACTCGTTTGTGAAGAACTGTAAAAAATTAAACGATTGTTTGTTTGTTTTTACTCAAATGTATTAAGCTAAAAAAAAAACTTTTTATAATGAATCTTTCTTCCATTAAGAGGCCCGACACGGCCAGATGGTTGCGATCGACCCGCAATTTGAGAGTCGTGGGTTCGAATCCCCGTTCCACCAAATATGCTCGCCCTTTCGTTATAAAGTGATGGTCAATCCCACTATTCGTTGGTAAAAAAAAGTAGCCCAAGAGTTGGCGGTGGGTGGTGATGACTAGCTTCCTTCTCTCTAGTCTTAAACTGCTAAATTAGGGACGGCTAGCGCAACTAGCTCTCGTGTAGCTTTGCGCGAAATTCATAACAAACAAACAAACAATCTGCCATTAGGATGTTTATATCATCGACAAAAAAAATACCTTTTAGAAAATG
>NW_013667265.1:223240-227676 GCF_000517525.1 Limulus polyphemus | reverse complement strand
ATACTATCAATGTGTACCTTATACAAGTCTCCTGAACCAATGATTTGCTTTAAAAAACTCGTTTGTGAAGAACTGTAAAAAATTAAACGATTGTTTTTTGTTTTTACTCAAATGTATTAAGCTAAAAAAAAACTTTTACAATGAATCTTTCTTCCATTAAGAGGCCCGACACGGCCAGATGGTTGCGATCGACCCACAATTTGAGGGTCGTGGGTTCGAATCCCCGTTCCACCAAACATGCTCGCCCTTTCAGCCATGGGGGGCGTTATAAAGTGATGGTCAATCCCACTATTCGTTGGTAAAAGAAGTAGCCCAAGAGTTGGCGGTGGGTGGTGATGACTAGCTTCCTTCTCTCTAGTCTTAAACTGCTAAATTAGGGACGGCTAGTGCAAATAGCTCTCGTGTAGCTTTGCGCGAAATTCATAACAAATAATCTGCCATTAGGATGTTTATATCATCGCAAAAAAATACTTTTTAGAAAATGAAAGAAAGGTATTTTCCCTACATGAATGTGAACTTAGTAAGGCTTAATGTTTATGGTATATAATTGTGCTGGAAATTCCATGGTGTCGACATCAATACAACAAACCTGAATAGTTGTAATCCAAATGTTCCAAAATTTGATTATAGTTTGTATCCACCGGTAATCTTTATTTGGAAATCGTACACTGGAAATGTTGTGCTATGTATAAAGCTATTTTATCACTTATATTTTTAACATAGAAAGTTTCTCCAGAAGTATCAAGTAGTCACGACAAATGTCTATTATCCAATCAACCGAAATTTAACGAAAGTTAAATTTGATTATTCGTTAGAGAGCAACTTTGGCAGAAAAAGAGGCGTTGACGCTTAAAAAACAGATCGAGACGGCAAAACAATCATTATACCAGACTAATACTATATACCAGGACTCGGGCATGGACAAAAGTGGAAAGTCGATTTCTTATTCGTCCGTGGAACTTGAACTTGCTGCTAAAGATAAAGAAGTGAGTAATGTTGCTCCATCTAGCGGTTAAAAAGAACACTACGTAAAACAGTGTGAAGCCTTGCGAAAGTAAGTTAACCAGAACACTTACCACTCTTTTCGTAATTCACGGAGTTCTAACTTTATCCCTTTTTTTATCTCTTACAGGTTTATATATCTTTTGAATATAAACATTGTTTAACTGGGTGTAACACACGCCGTTTAGAGAAGATTCATAGGTGTTTTAGTTAACGAAGTAAATTCTAGACAAGAAAAGTATAATATTAAATTATTTCTTTTCCGATAGAGGTCGTAATGGTTTTGATTGTAAGGTGTTAAATCAGTTTTGTTTTCGGTTGTTCAGACATTTAATTTTTAGAATGAACTAAACATTGTGCCATCAAAAAATGTGTTGTAAAAATAGCTAATCCACAAGTTCCACATTTGATCGATCTGATTGGTAACGTATGTAGTTTCGAGTAACGTAAAACACTGACAAAAAAGAAACAGTCATACAGCCACATTACATTTACCAGCAAAATAATTTGGTTACTGTAGAACTGATGGGCAATAATAAGCAATTCAAAACTTCAATTGTTGACCGAAGAAAAACAGACGAGAAACTACGAGATTACACAAAGAAAACACGCGACAGATTACGTAAACAACTTACTTGACAAGCACTTGTTTCCTTCAGCTTGTTAATAGTAGAGTGTAACTTTTGAACATCTCTTACTAACTGCGAAATCTAAAGAAAAAATGTATTTTGAATTTAATAAAAAAAGTCAAGATTATAAAGTCATAGATAGGTATTAATCTGTGAACAGTGTTTATTGACTGTACGACCATAATTTAACCTAGATTTACTGAAATTTGTGAATAACAAACAGTCAATATTTAAATATTCTCTAACGCCGAAATACAAAAATCAACAAAAACGTAAGCATTATTAAGTAAAACAGCAAATGAACAAATTAGGAGATGCAATGCTGGCTTGTCGTTCCAGGACAGCGCGTGCAAAATGCGCCTTAACCAATCATGAATTCTGGTAACGAGGCAAACGAAACATGTAGACATCCAGCAACAAATCTAATACAGAAATTCTGTTACGTTTAATGTTCCAGAATATGTTAACTTCTTCTCTTTACGTCTATGACATCATCTTTTTAAAATTCTGTAGTTTGTAGACTCAGGTGGCCAGCTGGTTAGCGTGCAAAGACCGTTAATACGAGGGTTTATGGTTCTCGTCTCGTTGCCATAAAAAAATCCTCATCACGCACTTAGGGACATTGGGTGCGTTATAAGAGTAACGGTCAAAACCCACTATTTGATCAGACAAGGGCTGTTGATGGGGGTGCTGTTGAATATCTTGTCTCTAAGTTTCAAAATAAGTACTCCTATGGGCAAATGTCCCTTGATTAGCTTTGCACAAACGTCCTGAAACAAACAAGCAAGCCGGAATTTTGATTAGCTTTGCACAAACGTCCTGAAACAAACATGCAAGCCAGGGGACTTTCTAACGTTATCACCAGCATTAAATTCATTGTAAAATATTTTTAACTAAGGGTGACTTGTTTCAATGTAGATATACTGAATAAAACGTTACTGTTCGATGTTTAATGGGGTTTGGGGAGGGGAGGGGATGTTTCATTGTTGTTGATTTTTTTTAAATATAAACTTCCCACCAGTTTAAGTCTTTAGTTATATTTTCCAAATGTTTTTCTTGATTGACAAAGAATACTTTATCTACCAGATTACTCAACTTGAAGAAATGGTAGCGGACAAAAATGAAACCATCCACCTGTTGGAAAACAAGCTAACTAAACAGAAAGATTACGAAGTGATGAAGAAAGAACTCGAGTAGGAATTCTTTGATCTTTTATATGCAAATCATATCATACTGGAGTCACTGATTGTGTTACGTGTTTGTGTACAAATCCTTTAGATATTAGGATAAGTAGCTATGAAAACGAAGAAATCTAGATTTTGCTACTAATTTCTAGTTATTGGTCACTTAATGTACTCCGACACTGCTAATGGTTTGATATGTAAGTTAGATTTCTTACGTTGTTATAAATGAAATTAAACCTTGCATGACATCTAAAAAAAAACTACTAAAAAAAAGCTTAAGTTTCCACGGTATTCTTCTCCCAGACTTATGTTTGTAGCTTATGAACAGGTTAACTTATCTGTCATTTTACTTGTAACTTTACTTATTAACAAACAATACCGGACTTTAAAAATAATGCTATAAGTGTGGACATGGGCCACCCCTCTTCCGTTAATCTGAGCCTCAACACACGACACGCGACTTTTGTTTGAAGGTCGGCTTATTTAGGCGGTAAAATGAAACTGTCTGTTAAACTCATACCGTTCGTTATTTATTTAATTTCTATATTTTTTTTGGGGGGGGGACATCTGAATTCCTGTGCCAAATTTTGTCATAACAACTTTTGACACCAGACAGGCGGACAGCTCTAGAATTATAGATTTCTGTGACTGTTCATTAAGAAAGTTTTTATGTGATTAATCTTTTACTCACGTGAATTTAGAAAATGAAATTACAATCCGAAAAAAATTACCAAATCTTACATCGTTAATAATTGTTTTATCGGTAAGCCACTCATATATATAAACATTGCTCTTTTGTCAAACTTAAGAGGTCATCGTTTTTACAAGATTTAATAACATATATTACACAGTATGTTAAAGATAAGCGAACTCTCCAATCATCTTAGTCCAGAAAACAACAACGAGGGGAAAGAAGACAACGACGCAGTTGAACCACGAGATCTCTTATTGTCAGAGAAAAACAAGAATTCGGGATCCACGTGCAATACAACACGCACTGACTTGTCTGAATCCACGTGCAAAACAACACACACTGATTCGTCTGGTAAGCGTAACAGTTCGTGTATACTGTTGTTCTAATATATATATTCATATACTAGCTGGAGTACCCGTTATGTAAGTTCATGACTAATGAAAGGTTATCTTAGGACATGAAAAGTTGCTTCCCTTATATATGTCATTGTTAAAAACGCCCATAAAAACTGCAAAACACAAAATGTGAAACCGCAAGTTTGTAAGTATCTCCGCATGGACCCAACAAACCTTCATACCAAATTTGGTGAAGATCCATCCACACCCTGCGAAGTAGTTACATGGACAGACAACAGTCATTACTATTATATTTATATAGATGCATACAACAGACAGTACTATTATATTTATATAGATACATACAACAGACAGTACTACTATATTTATATAGATACATACGACAGACAGTACTATTATATTTATATAGATAACATACAACAGACAGTACTATTATATTTATATAAATACATACAACAGACAGTACTATTATATTTATATAGATAAATACAACAGACAGTACTATTATATTTATATAGATACATACAACAGACAGTACTACTATATTTATATAGATACATACAACAGACAG
>NW_013667265.1:216999-222240 GCF_000517525.1 Limulus polyphemus | reverse complement strand
AACAGACAGCACTATTATATTATATAGATACATACAACGACGGTACTATTATATTTATATAGATACATACAACAGACAGTACTATTATATTTATATAGATACATACAACAGACAGTACTATTATATTTATATAGATACATACAAGAGACAGTACTATTATATTTATATAGATACATACAGCTGCTATAAACTAACATGTTTCCCTACGATTAAAAGGTGGATTGACTTACAAACTGTTAAACGTAAAACTTTTATCGTAATGTCTTTGTCTGAATGATTTATTTTCCAACACTTAGAATAAAATACGTGTTTTAGTGTGATTCATTAAAACATATTAGACTTGAAAAAGAAGGCTTAACATTTTTTTAAAACTTTTAAATCGATTCTTCAAATGTGTCATAAAAAAATATAATTTAAACCATGAAAAGTTTTTAATATACATAGATTTATAACTGGATTATGTTTAAACTGAAAACAACAACATATAAATAAGTTTATCTTGATATAAATCCGACTTCGGGTAGTAAGAATGATCAAGTTTAAACCGAGTAACGAATGAAAAATTACAATGTTACATAAAATCAACCTTTACAATTTCTCCACTTTATTTACACTTTGGATTCTCCAAAAGATGTTATCTGAACCAGGAATGTTTTGGTAATGTGTTATAGAAGATTATTGTATAAATGAAAAAAAACGTATGAATTTCACGAAATTATATTAACTCGTGATTTTCTGTAGATAATTTTCAACTTCAGACAGAAAACTCGTTACCTCCAGGACTACAAAATGTTGAAATGTTTACGTCACTTCTTGGAGAAGAGATCGTATCGTCCTATTCGAAACTATTGAAAAAAGAAGAGTGTGAGTATACATCAAATCCTTCAGAGACCTCTACTTCGCCAACATTTACCGTTTGTTCTCAGCCTCTTAACTGTGCTAAACCTAATTACCACAAGAATTCTTCGAGGGACAGAGTGTCTCGCTGTGATATCGCTACTGTAGAAACCCTGCAAGAGTGCCTCCGTATTTGTATGGACAAATACGCAAATGAAACTTTGAATACGCTGAATATTTCTCGTGCTATTCGAGAGCTTTTGAGTGCCCATAATATTGGACAACGTCAGTTTGCCAAGTACGTCCTTGGCTTATCCCAAGGTACTGTCAGCGAACTTCTTTCAAAACCGAAACCATGGGACAAACTGACGGAAAAAGGAAGGGACTCTTACCGCAAGATGCACGCGTGGGCTTCGGATGACAGTTGTATTTATATGCTAAAGACTCTGGTACCTAGAAAAGGTGAGATATTCGTTAAATGAACAAATTACGAACATCGTGTTGTTTGATAGATGTTACTGTAGCCATCGTGTAAATATCAGCACCTGTATAATGGTCTTCGCTGCACAACTTCCTGATCTACAAGAGTAACAAACATTCACTTTTATAGGATTTTCGTATTTTTATCGTTTTCTTTTTGCTTTTTTTTAAATAAAATGATGTATGTTGCCATATTGGGATTTTATGTTTTTATAACGTAAAGAATTATGTGCAAAAAAAGTTGTGTTTATCAAATAACGCGAAACCTTTTTTTTTTGTCATGTTAAACTTTTTTTGCTCTGGTTTCTTTAAAACAGAATACTATTTGAGAACTTTAATGGATTACAACTGCCTGTCGAAAGAAAAGGAGGCGATGTTTCGGCTTCTATGCTATACTGCTAGAAACCGAGTTTCGATTCCATTGGTGGGCAGAGCATAGATAGCCCACTATGTAGCTTTGTGCTTAACTACAAATTTCTCAAACTAACTTATCTCTACTCTGCCTAAAGTTCTACTAAAACAACAGATTATTTTCCACCTTGTGTAATGTATTATTGCTCATTTTTCGTATCTGTAAATAATATACAAGATCGTTTTCACAACGGCCATTTTAAACGTAAAAAGTATACCGTCTACAGGAAACTAAATAGGTTGTAACACTCATTGTTTTTTTCTCAAAAAAATCTACTTAATATTTTAACTTAATCAAACTTAATACAACTTCAACAAAGATTTGATAGCGTATCTGTATTTAGAGACCGGATAGTTAAGACAAAACTAGGCCTAGCGATCACACCGACTAGTGTAGACAAAACTAGGCCTAGGGATTACACTTATTGATGTAGGCAAAATTAGGCCTAGGGATAACACCGGCTAGTGTGGACAAAACTAGGCCTAGGAACCACACCGGCTAGTATAAGCAAAACTAGGCCTAGGGAGCACAATAGCTAGTCTAAACCAAACTATGCCTTTCGATCACTATCTAATCAAGGTTTTTTTATCTTGTTAATGACCATTGGAAAATATTACTGAATGCGCAGACTCGAAAAGAACTTTGTCGAATTTAGATCTGATTAGATTTCAATATCACTGTTCCTTAACATTCTTAAGAAGTGCTTCAAAGATTTTGCGCTGAAAAAATACACATTTGTTTCAGTATCAAAATAACTTTGCTAATTTTTGTTTAGGCAGAGTATTCATAATGAATCTAAGTTTCGAATGGACAGCAACTGCCTGTTGTAGAAACCTACAAATGTAGAGGACGACGTTTCGAAAGTCTTTCGTCTTCAGGTCAGTGTATTTGTGGTGTAGTTTGGTCTTTATAGTGGTCCACTAAAACACTATAAAGACCAAACTACACCACAAACACACTGACCTGAAGACGAAAGACTTTCGAAACGTCGTCCTTTACATTTGTAGGTTTCTACAACAGGCAGTTGCTGTCCGTTTGAAACTTAGATTCAACTTTTTCAGTTAATAAATATGAACGAATCTGCGTGTTACCAGGACGACGAAGTGCAAGTTGGCAACTTTAGAAATCATTTCATTTTTCGATAAACTGGTTTTTTAATGTTAAATTAAAATCTTAAAACTTTTTTGTTTGAATCTCATTTTTCTAATCTAAATATTAACTAGTGAAATGAATAAGTAACATCATGTAAGTTGAGAGTATGTTTTTTTTTTCACAGTGACAAAAAAGTTAGAAATCGTTTTATATTTTATAAATTAAATACATTTTAATCATACGGTTCTATTCCTAAAATATAGAATTTTAGTTGTATAAATATTTATTATTCAAAAATCTCACATAACAGTTGAATTGTGATTTGTATAAACTTTCTGGAGTTAGAATAATATTACAGTATATTTCATCAAATGTTCTTGTCTTAGTTATTTTTACCGATATCTACACAAATGTTACTAGTTCCATTTGCATGATTAGAAAAATGATTGAGATATTCTTTTTTTTTTCTCTCCTCTCCCTTTTTTAACCTTGCATCAGGAAAAGATTTTGAACTTCCAAACTGCAGGCAGGAGGATGCTGTTACTAAGGGGCGCGTCAACCAAATTCTGAATGAAGCTAGACAAACCATGTTAGCTCCCACCAAAGACAAAAAAGAGTTGGTAACTTACAATGGAAATATGAGACACTCTCCTGAGTGTAAGACTGCAAATGGAGCTCTGGAAAAACAAGAGGAAGAAAGTGAAAACCCTGACAGAGAAGGAGACAAACACTGGTCTTATCAAAATAACATTTTGTATAAACATCAGCCATACTTTCACATTCCAAGGCAAGCGAATGGTGACATTTCTCAAGAAAGGATTAAACGAATCTACCAGGAAGAGTTGACTAAGCTGATGGGCCAGAGAATGGAAAAGGGTTTCTGTGTTCCAAAGGATCAGTTTGAATGTTCACAAGACGAGATCCGTCAAGCTCTGACAATCTACTATCAAGAGCTGTCCAATCTCTCACAACTGATCCCCCACTCCATGACAGAGCTTGCACATTTAGGTGTAACAGCAAACCTAGTGAATAGTTCAGTGCACTGTTCCACATTTCCCAGTTTTTTGAACTCTATGAATTCGGCTCATTCCCGTTGCAATGCAGTCGTTGACGCAGCGACTCAACCCACTAGCTGGAGAACCAAACTAAATGTTGGCTCTTCCACAGAGCCTGAAGAGTCTCACCATCATGGAAGTGCTTTTTCTCTTGTGAGACCCAAACCCGAACCTAGTAGTACATCCAAAACACCAGTGTCTTATCCTCTTGGAACAAACTCTTCATCCTCTCCTTGTGGCACACTGATAACCATGGTTGAACCTTCAGGATCTGTAGAGGATCCCAGCTCTTCCGCTTCACCTCTCCAGAGAATGCAGTCAATCACCAACTCACTTCTAACTCAATCAACTCTTACAAATTCGTATCATCAACAGCGTCCAACCAAATCTGTTCTATCGCCTATCACTCAACAGCAGTTTGACCAGTACAACAACCTCAACACAGAAGAAATTGTTAAAAATGTAAGAAGCTAATATCGCCACTTTCTGTGGTTTGGAAATATCTCATGGATAAAAATCTCAAATTGTTTTGTTTTTCAATATCAAAATATATTTAATATATACTTCTGGGTTGACTTTTGTAAATTTAACTTTTCAGGACCTACTTTGTGGCGTGGTCTTTAAAATACATTGTGATTTGTTATTTTTGTTTGTTTGTTTGTTGTTTTCATTTCTTGTTAGCGTCTTAGTGAACTGAGAGGTATATAATATGCCAGGTGTAAAACATGAATCAAGTCTGACTGGATATTTAAGACTGTTCAGCCGCCATCATCCTTTTCTTTATTAACAACATTAGTCTTAATTAAATATTAACCGTTATATTAAACTTGAATTAGCGTGTGATATACTTTCTCATTTGTCTTTGTTTTATCTGTTTTTTTTTGTATATCTGTGAAGTACATTTACACTTATAGTTCGAGAGAAAAACCTATTGTACTGTCAGCAAGTTTGTTAGAATTTTACCACCAAAAATCTCATTTGTCTGTATTGGAAACGTTTGTGTTTCCAGATAAAAGAGCAACTCAGCCAGTTTTCCATTAGCCAGCGGCTGTTTGGAGAGAGCGTGCTGGGACTCTCCCAGGGATCTGTCTCTGACTTACTGGCTAGACCCAAGCCGTGGCACATGCTGACCCAGAAGGGTAGGGAGCCTTTTGTCCGTATGAAGATGTTCTTAGATGATGAAAATGCTGCCCATACGCTTGTTGCATCCCAGTATAAGATCTCACCAGAGAAACTAATGCGTACAAGATCTTACCTCGGGATTGGTGGGACTACTTCAGGTATAAGTCGTTTTGAAAACGTTTCTTTGAAAGCTCGTGCCACTTCAACGTTTATTATTATTATTTATTTATTCTCTACGTCATC
>NW_013667265.1:209765-216611 GCF_000517525.1 Limulus polyphemus | reverse complement strand
TGGGCTACTCTTTTACTAACGAATAGTGGGATTGACCGTCACTTTATAACGCCCCCACGGCTGATGAAAGGGCGAGCATGTTTGGTGTAACGGGGATTCGAACCCGCCACCCGCAGATTACGAGTTGAGCGCCCTCTAACCACCTGGCCATGACGGGCCATTGATTTTAAAATGTATCCTGTGAAAACTTTTGGAAGATGTAGTTACTCTGTAGAAGTTATATTAAAAAAGCCCCCAAGTGGCACAGCGGTATTGTCTGCGGACTTACAATGCAAGAAACCGGGTTTCGATACCCGTGGTGGGCAGAGCACAGATAGCCCATTGTGTAGATTTGTTCTTAATTACAAATAAACAAAAAATATTTGTAAAAAAAAATTAATTGAAAAACTTGCTATGTTTTGTATTGAAATCTAAGGCTATACCATTATGATTCAAACTGTTGGAATTGGTATTCGTTTTGTTTTTTAACATGGATGTTAACTGTATCTGTAAAATGTGTTTCTCATAGTTTTTATCCAGTGTGTCTTTCTAATACTCATGGTATTCTGTATAGGACCTGGTAAAGTACCATCTCAACCGTCAGATCTAAGTATTTCTCAACAGTTACCACAGCAACAGAACCACTTCTCATATAATGCCTCTCCCATGGAGTCATCTAGAACTCCCCCAAAATGTTTAGAAAACCCCCCAGTTACTGTTAGCACCAGTGTAACGCATTGTAGTACCACAACCCATAGCAGTAGCCCAAAAAAGTTATCTCACAACTCTCGTCCTTCGCCCTACGTGAACCCCTCCGTGTATGAAATAGCGGCACGGACGACGGATCTTGACACCCAGTCCATAACGTCTAAAGTAAAGGAGACCCTCTTGACCAACAACATTGGCCAGAAGGTTTGTGACAGCACAAATTAAGCCGTAAATGTATCATCTAATCGTTATTATTAGCCCAAATTTGTAGTGTATTTGCTACTCTTCTGAGTCTATGGTTTAGTATCATCAGATTGAAACAACGTGTAATTTATAATACTAGAAATAAACGGACGGCCTTATAACTCCAAATGTGATACTTTTCTTTTTAACTCTAAACTCAACGTTTCGCTTTAAAACAACCCGTAGAACGCTCCTGAAGAAGTTGTAAAGCGAAACGTTGAGTGTCTAATTAAAGAAATATAACAAACTTGGTGTTATAAGGTCGTTTGTTTCTAGTATCAAAAATGTCTTTTTATACACCAATATGTACTACAGAAACTAAATAATGTGTAGTTTATGTTTTCGTAGTTGTTTTAACTACTTTAACATTTAATTAAAGGAATTATTTTTTATTAAGAAGCTCTTGGTTTCACAACTGATGTCGGAATTGATTAACTAATCCCTGATTTTAAGTATCCTTATTTTTAATTTGTGTGTGGTTAAAATAATTACAACACCGAAATATCTTTGTAATTAATCATTCTCCATTTTAACTGTTACCCTATAGAAAAACGTGACTTCACAATTTCGTTTCAGATCTTTGGAGAGGTTGTGTTAGGACTATCTCAAGGCTCTGTCAGTGAACTCTTGTCTAAGCCTAAACCTTGGCACATGCTCAGTATTAAAGGTCGTGAACCTTTCGTCCGTATGCAGCTGTGGTTGACAGACCCCCACAGCGTTGAGAAACTTCAGGCTATTAAAAACGATAGAAGGGAAGGTAAGGTGACCATTATTAATTATTAAACTACTCCGCACTGACTGGTGGTCAGTGGACTATTTTGTACTTACTTACTGGTCATGCTTTAATGGTTCTGTTAACCTTGCCATTCCGAAAAGAAAATTAAACTCCCTCCAACACTCAATCAAAATAATGTTTACTTTTCTTCATAAAACTAACTCCAGTTAGACATTAACCTTGAAATAAGACCCAAAACTCGAGCGCTTTCGAATAGTTGACTATTCTTCTTCAGGAGAACATAAGTCTCAACTTTTCTCCTAACCCTGACAACATAGATAATGTCGAAGTTATTTCCGACCTTCAAGAACTTGCACGCATATTAAGACTTTGGGAATTTTTCCACAATAGAACCACTAACGCAAACGATATCGGTCCACAGTTTAAAGAAAAATCCACCTGATCACCCCCAGTCAACAGTTTAAAGAAAAATCCACCTGATCACCCCCAGTCAACAGTTTAAAGAAAAATCCACCTGATCACCCCCAGTCAACAGAGAACCACACTTAATGAGCTTTATTGCTGCAATCGAGAATGAAGTAATTCAAGTCATTAACTCTGACTTAAAAGTACGGAATAATCTCTCCTACAACGAACATGACATTATTATTAAACAAGCTGATAAGGGCGGCGCCATTGTCATTCAGGACAAATCCGACTACATTAACGAAGCTTATCGACAACCAACACATAAGTCGTGAAACTTTACAGTTCTTTTCACCTAAACACTCAGTTCCAGGTCGCTTTTACATGTTATCAAACATACACAAACCTAACGATCCCCACCCTTTGTTCTCCTGAAGAAGAACAGTCAACTATTCGAAAGCGGTCGAGTTTTGGGTCTTATTTTAAGTCTTTATATGTGGTTCTTTGTGCTAAATCTTTTATCCAGTTAGACATTGATACACTTTCCATTCTCTCACAAAGTGATTATTCAGTGATTCATTAGAATTCGTTTGAATGGCTATGATAGGCAAAACCAGATAAGATCGTCTGTAAAAAATCATACCTGGACAGAAGTTTTGATAAACGTTGGTTCTTAACGTGGTGCTGCTCTGAAAAACTGGAACTTTAAAATTATTATTAAAGACTCTTCATTTACGCTTAACCTGCCCTGTTAAACAAAGACACTTATTTCTGTGTTTTATCAGAACTTAATGAATTCTGTATTGAATGATTTTCCACGTGCTGTTACTTAACACTTTGTATTGTTCAAATAAAGCAACAAAACATGAAAGAGGTTAATTTAATCGTGTATAATATTTATTGTTTTAAATTGTACTTTTTTGTACCAAACTGAAAGTTATTGAAATTACTTGAAACCCAGTAATATTAAGACTTACTTATTTTTAACATTTTAACTAGGTTTGTATTGTTAACTCGTAAGTATTTCTGTTGAATACTTATTCTAACGTCGTGATATACTGGGAGAGGGGGGCGTTACGTCTCATCTAACGTTGATACGTTTTCTCTTATAGCCAATAAACGTAAAAGGAACGGTGGTGATCCCCACGAAATTAGGAACTCCTTCAAAGAAAACAACATCTTCAGCTATGATCTACCACCACCATCACCATACTCATCAACCAAGAAGCCACGAATCCTTTTTTCTGATGAGCAGAAAGAGGCACTTCGTTTGGCCTTTTCAATGGACCCTTACCCTAGTACTGTTACCATGGAGTTCCTGGCAAGTGAACTTAACCTTTCTGTTCGTACAGTTACAAACTGGTTCCACAACTACCGCATGCGTCTGAAGCAACAGACAGCGCCCCCTGGCCAGCACAATGAATATAAACCGAGTGACAACGGTATCGCCACGCCTGCACTGAGAGAAACGAATACTGGCTTTGATCCACTCCACTTTCGGTCTTTACTGGATGGCCGACTTGCCGAGATCGACAAAGGAAAAAGCAAGGTTTCAAGGATGTATAGTACGTACATCCAGAACGAAAACGACGGAACTCTAGATCTGAGCATGTCTAGTCAGCATTTTCCGCCAGGTGGCAGCAGTAGCTGTAGCAGTTTTCAGTCTGGTCCTTTTGAAACTACTTGTAGAAGCCCCTATGATAATTCAACCAATGATGTCAACGAAGACTCAAACTTCTCTCACGATCGCGTGGTTTCAGAAAACAGTGACCAGGAGTCCGTGGGAGAACAACGATCACCATGTCCTTTTGGTCAGCAGAACAGACTAAGAGAGACACAACGTACTAGCAAGAGGAGGAAACCCGCTATGCCCCAGTGGGTGAATCCAGAATTAGAATATTCTGCTGATAGCGATATCAAAAGTGATGATGATGATGAAGACACACAGCAACGTAAAGACGTCAAAGATAAAGGGGAAATCATCAACGGTGTGTGTGTTCGGCAAGCAGGAGACTTTAACCTTCACTCATTGAAACCAGAACAAGTTATGGAAGTTAAATTAGTTCCAGCTGAAAGAGACGTCAATTGCGTATCTCGGAACGAGGAAAAAACTACTTCAGAAAGAAATATCCGCAAAGAAGAAAAGGAGGAAGGATCTTTTCCAAATGATGGCCTAAAAGTAAACGATGTTAGTAACCAAGAAATCAACTGTGATAGCCAAGAAAGTATAAACAGCTTCAAAATAGTAGACTCGTGCGAAGAAAGAGGAAATAGAGAATAGGAGAGTTAAATATTAAAGTCGTAAATGAATAAGATATTGAACTGATACCAGTTGAATGTATGATAAAAAATTTACTCTAAGTATAATTCGGAATTAGGATCCAAATTCCCCAATCGCCCTCCTCCCACCGCCTCCCAAAAAATAGATGTTCGTTGTTTTTTTCTTGAGCGAAGTGTACTATCAAGTGTCCAACACAGCGCCACAAATGTCTGAATGTCTGTGTTTCAGTGCGCGTTCCATTTTAATTATGAAAATTACCTGGCAATCAAAAAAAGTGAGAGAGAGAGAGAAAGAACTGACTGTTCAGCATTCAAGGTGATCACAATAAGTACATGTGATTTTATCCTCTTTAGCCTCGGTACATGGCCAAAATAAAAAAAAGGGGGATTAAAACAAGTTGTACTTTATTTAGAGATTTTTAAAGAAAACACATCCACCAAGTGGAAACACATCTGTAAACAATATACGTTGTTGTTTTGATTACTTGTCCAGAAATTTTGGCAACGTAACGTGTTTTCCGAGTAATAAAACTTGTGTTATTTCCAAACGTAACGTTACAACCACATGTAAATAGCCTAATATTGTGATCTAGATTAGACTAGCCCAAGCCTGTGTCCAGTCTGTTTTCGTTGCTGACCTTCACTTCTTTGAAAGAATGATCGCTTTAGTATTTTAAAAGGTAATATTTCTTTCTTCGTGTTATTTGAGTTTATCTTATCGAAAAATCTTCTTTCGTCTTGAAACTTACATGTTTGTTATTTATAATGTTATATACGTGTATACTATTATACAGATTTTTGTTTATATATATATATTAGAAGCATACTGCTTACAGTTTTTACTGTTTCACTCGTGCTGTTTCGGGGCATTTGTGCTAATCTATGGAACACAAAAATCGCACAGTTTAAAAGGCATTAATACTGTGACTGAAAACGAATGTTTTTTTTTTCGTAGGCATTCTGGGACGCGGCCCATGTTCAGTAGCAAAAAATAAAAGATTGGTGTGACATTTTTCCAGTTTCGCTATGCATCTCTTTAAACATCAGTATCTTAAAATCACCTTTAGGGTCTTTATGATATGATTTAAACCTGAACAGAACACTTTCGCTACAAGAGCACCGGAAGTGGGGGCAATTGCCCTCTAAAATTTCATTTAGGAGACAAATGGCTCCCCCCCCTAAACGCTCCTATCAAAAAGGAAGAACTAGGAAAGAGAAAAGGGCAAACGAGAAAAAAGACAAAAAACAGAAAAGTAAAGAAAAACAAACAAACATAAACAGACAGCGCCATATCGCTCCTCCGATCATATCCACACAGACAAGAATATATACATATAGCTACATGGGGATAAACATAGTAAGAACAAAAGACATGAGTGCAGTTGACACTGTAGTAGACCTACACACGTAACCGACGGAAGAGGGGAGTGGGGAGAAGAGAGAAAAGAGGCTTAAAATATTAACTCTCGCTGACTTACCCTGAGATAGAAAAACGTTCACGTGACTTATCCTAGAGTTCTGTACCAAACACTTTTTCTCCTCTGTAGGATTTTTTTTTATTTACCACACAGTAAATTGTGACACTGAACTCGCAAGACTTTACAGTGTTTTTTATCAACGAAACCTAGACAACATTTAGAGGTAGCTCGTATCATAAAAGTGGTAAAAAAACGCTAGTTTCCGGGGGCTTCGTTCCCTGGACCTCACTACGCAAGGGCAAGCGCTAATACCCCCTCTCTATGTATTTTGCCCCTACAGTCCCAAAACGCCTTTTCTATATATTTTGACCCTTTACAGTCTCCAAACGCCCTTTCTATATATTTTGCTCATCCAATCCCAAAAACGCCCTTTCTATATATTTTGCCCCTACAGTCCCAAAACGCCTTTTCTATATATTTTGCCCCCTACAGTCTCCAAACGCCCTTTCTATATATTTTGCCCCTACAGTCCCAAAACACCCTTTCTATATATTTTGCCCCCTACAGTCCCAAAACACCCTTTCTATATATTTTGCCTCCTACAATCCCACAATGCTTCCGTTGCGCCTGCCTTCACATTCTGGTGTTATTTAGACCTGAAGAGAACACCTTCATATTCTGGTGTTATTTAGACCTGAAGAGAACACCTTCACATTCTGGTGTTATTTAGACCTGAAGAAACACCTTCATATTCTGGTGTTATTTAGACCTGAAGAAACACCTTCATATTCTGGTGTTATTTAGACCTGAAGATACACCTTCATATTCTGGTGTTATTTAGACCTGAAGAACACCTTCATATTCTGGTGTTATTTAGACCTGAAGAAACACCTTCACATTCTGGTGTTATTTAGACCTGAAGAGACACCTTCATATTCTTACTTCATTAAAGAATAAGATTTACTTTACACACGCACACTTCTTGATCTTAATGGGATTTTAAAATACCTGAGTAAACATAGGTACTGGCTTATTTCATTAAACCTTAAGAACCCCCTGCAAATGCTGTTCCGATTT
>NW_013667265.1:209028-209728 GCF_000517525.1 Limulus polyphemus | reverse complement strand
TATTTTGCCCCCTACAGTCTCAAAAACGCCCTTTCTATATATTTTGCCCCTACAGTCCCAAAACGCCTTTTCTATATATTTTGCCCCCTACAGTCTCAAAAACGCCCTTTCTATATATTTTGCCCCTACAGTCCCAAAACGCCTTTTCTATATATTTTGCCCCCTACAGTCTCCAAACGCCCTTTCTATATATTTTGCTCAACCAATCCCAAAAACGCCCTTTCTATATATTTTGCCCCTACAGTCCCAAAACACCCTTTCTATATATTTTGCCCCCTACAGTCCCAAAACACCCTTTCTATATATTTTGCCCCCTACAATCCCACAATGCTTCCGTTGCGCCTGCCTTCACATTCTGGTGTTATTTAGACCTGAAGAGAACACCTTCACATTCTGGTGTTATTTAGACCTGAAGAGAACACCTTCACATTCTGGTGTTATTTAGACCTGAAAAAACACCTTCATATTCTGGTGTTATTTAGACCTGGAAAAACACCTTCATATTCTGGTGTTATTTAGACCTGAATTTCACCGACAAATTACTCTCCAGAAGTAAGGACATGGATACTTCTGACCGAGGATCTTAAGCCAGGTTAAATTTTAAACCAGTGGGTTTATGTACATGTTGAAACTACACTGTTTCTTAAAACATGGGGGCGGGGTACGTTAAAAATGAAAGTACGTAGTTCTTATGTTAAAA
>NW_013667265.1:178594-208073 GCF_000517525.1 Limulus polyphemus | reverse complement strand
ATAGTTTTATTAACTTCCACAAGCTTATAAATGTGAAATAAAGTGAATAGTTTAAACCCTATAAAATAGACTTAGATTTAGTTTATCAACAATGAAATAGGCTTAGATTTAAACAATATTTAGCAGACTTAAATTTAAACAATATGAAATATTCTTTGGTTATCTATATAAATATAAAGTACTGTCTGTTGTATGTCCATGTAACTACTTTGCAGGGTGAGAATGGATCTTCACCAAATTTTGTATGGAGGTTCATTGGGTCCATGGGGAGATACATACAAATGTTCATTTTTGCATTTTGCGGCTTTTATGGGCGTTTTTGCGTTTTTTACCACTACTTCGCCCCCCGTAGATGGATATTCGCCAAATTTGACATGAAGGTTTGTTTGGTACATGCGGAGAAACTTGCAAAGCTGCGATTTCACATTTCCTGTTTTGTTATTTTTATGGGCGTTCTTGCATTTTTTTTTACAATTACATATAAGGGAAGCAACTTTTCATGTCCTAAGATAACCTTTCATTAATCATAAATTTACATAACTTCCATCCAGGGGACGGGTTACTCCAACTAGTATTTAATCAGTAAGTTTATTTGTTTGTTTGTTGTGAATTTATGCACAAAGCTACACAAAGGGCTATCTGTGCTCTGCCCACAACGGGTATCGAAACCCAGTTTCTAGCGCTGTTAAAGTCCGCAGACATACCGCTGTGCCACTCAAAACGTAACTAGTCTTTGATTATGTTTAAACACGTGCCACCTGAGGTGTAAACTGTTGGTATTGTTGCAAGTTCGACAATAATTGAGGTTTGTTTAATATGGTAAATTCATTAACTTTTAAGAAATACTATAAACTGTGTTTCATGTATCTTCAAATTTATACCACTTAACTTAGTTCGTGTATTTATTTAAAAAAATCAATATATCAAGAAATATATCATGTTAAGAATAAATACTATTTAGATACATAACATTTGAGATTGGACAACAGTATCGTATAAAAAAAAATATCAAAATTCAAATGTTATTATTCACGATTAAATAAGTACAACCTAAAAGCTACTTGAAGCTGAACAGAAAATGTAATTCCTGGAAAAATGGTACTCAGTTTAGGCTATAAAAATCTTTCATATTTGACGACAGGCATGTGAGGTTTGCATAATCTGTTTTTGTTATTTTTCTCTTTCTTCTCAAATGAAGAGGTGGGAACTACTTTTCTATAAAAACGGGACTTAATCTTATTTTGAAAACATTATAATCCTCTTAAACAACACAGATACATTAGGTAATCCTTCTTATCACCGGAACACAATAAATATCTGTCGACTGAGATTTCCCTAGACGTGTCATTCCTCTCTTGTTTTTATATTCAAAGCTTTAATTTTTTAGCAGTCTTGGAAACCATTACCTTCTAATCTATTGTTACTTATTGTTTTGTGTTTGCCATTCTTACATTTAACCGTCGTGCAACAATCCCACATGTGTTCAGCTTCTCCGTTTCGCGTCATTATTAAATGCAACAAGGGAAATGATAGAAAAGCGATTAAACTGTGTGTATAATAGAATATTTTAAAAAGGAAAAGGAAAGTTTAGTAGAGGCTTTAATAAAAGAGCCGGAAGCTTTCCTTTTATGGCTTGAAATCGTGACGTCATTAATTTAAGATGAACTAGGACAAAACACGTGCGTATGTAAGGATAGCAATTGGCAACGCAAGAGAGTAAGCTGATGGATTTAAACAAATTACTAATTATAATTATACTTTTGTTTATTTCAGAACTTTTGCTCAAAGCTATATTGCCAGTTCTTGGGCTACTTTTATATGACCACATAGTGAGATTTGATAGTCACTCTTAAATGGTACAGCACTAACTTTACGGATTTACAACGCTAAAACCCGGGGTTCGAATCCTCGTGGTGGACCCAGCAGATAGCCCAATATGACTTTTCTCTAAAACAGTCCCAAAGTGCGGAGTGTGTTTATGCCCAATGCGCCGTAAACTGTGAATCCTCGAATTCACAGTCCGAACATGCTAGCCACTAGGCCACGCCCGAATCTACAGTAAATTGAAATGTTTTATTTATGTTATTAACACCTGTCGTATGGGAAAACTGGCTAACATTTTTAAATAGGGGCAGGATCATCAAAAAGCAATCTTGAAATTCGATTGTGTGGTAATGCTTGTTACTAAACGTGAGTACTAACGATAAAGATTTCACAGCTTTTTTTTTAGATCAAAATGTTAAGTACAGATGAAGATACGGCTACATAAAGATCGATGTATCAATCAATATTAGATATATATTAGGAATGCTAGACAGCTAGCACTGCTATTGTAAACAGCCTCATTAGGAATGCATTTACAAGATACCGTATCAAACTAAAACATCAGGTAGTCTATTGGATTTTGATATTGATTTTACACTTCATCATTTTGTAGTGAAGTACAGAGTGAAGCTAACAAGAACTTACACTGGGTAAAATACAGCGGAAGTTTTGATTGTACTTCAATTATATTATTCTTTAACTTGTTACTAGATATGATTTCGTTGGTTTCTCTGCTATCTTTTACAGTTAGTTTTCCTATACAAGGTAAAAATTGGTCTACATCATTGGGTAAGATAATGGAGCATATTTTCTTTAGTACTGAAATGCTGAAGTTAATTATATGACTTACTTTATTAATATAATCAAAGGATTCACTTTCAAACAATTTTCAACTTGGTAAATTTCTCATCAAAGAAGTTTTGTTTGTTTTGTTTTGAATTTCGCGCAAAGCTACACGAGGGCTATCTGCGCTAGCCGTTCCTAATTTAGCAGTGTAAGACTAGAGGGAAGGCAGCTAGTCATCACCACCCACCGCCAACTCTTGGGCTACTCTTTTACCAACGAATAGTGGGATTGACCGTCACATTATAACGTCCCCACGGCTGAAAAGGCGAACATGTTTGGTGTGACGGGGATTCGAACCCGCGACCCTCAGATTGCGATTCGAGCGCCCTAACCACCTGGCCATGCCGGGCCGCATCAAAGAAGTGTCTGTTCACGTTCTTTCTCATCATCACCTCCATCATCACTATCTTCAAAACGTCGCTCCCCCCCCCAGTGGCACAGCGGTATGTCTGCGGACTTACAACGCTGGCACAAAGCTACACAAGGGCTATCTGTGCTCTGCCCACCACGGGTATCGAAACCCGGTTTCATAACTACAAACAACAAAACAACATCTTATGTTAAACTATACTGCTTCTTAAGACATGGGAAGGGGGGGGGCGGGTGTTAAAGTTGAACATACATAGTTTTATTTGTTTAGACTCAATTTACACATTGTCGGAGCATTTGGATGATTGTGTATTAGAAAAACACTGACTTCAGAATGTTCTGATAATCCAGTTATTTCGTATCAAGAACTCTTGTTAGGCTTTAAAAAAAATCAATTGTCAACTTTCGCATTTTATATTTTTTTTAAGTTTGTAACTGTAAGCCTTTTGAAGTTGCTTACTAGCGAGTGTTATGTTTATTAGAGAAAAACTGATCAAAGATCAACAGCACGTAATACAAAATACATATATGTATAAATGTGTCTACACGTATTTGTTTAACTTAAAACAACAAAAGTGCGAGAGTTACATAGAGCATTCAAAATTATATAAACAGGAAACCTAATTGTTGACAAAAATCACTGATGTATACCCGACGATAACGTTTCGCCCGAAACGTTATATACCGTGATATGTATGTGTTATCAACTTCCTCCATTCTTCGTAAAACATGCTGCTTGTTTTAGACAGTTATTTTACCGTTTCGATGCTGTTAAAACATAAGAACTATTTTTCAAACGAAAATTAGTCATAAACTTCTCAAAAATGAAAATAATCAAGGAAAAACTTTACGACACAAAATGACGAAAATTCGATCAATATTTTTTGCTCCTAGACGTACAGTGTGGATCTTTCTAATACATTTTTTTTGTGAGATAAATAATATTTGAAACCCTTGCTTCTTTAACACGTTAAACCGTATGAATGGATGTGCTTAGGACGTAAAGTAATGCCTTGATAGTTTGTTTGTTTTGAATTTCGCGCAAAGCTACACGAGGGCTATCTGCGCTAGCCGTCCCTAATTTAGTAGTGTAAGTCTAGAGGGAAGGCAGCTAGTCATCACCACCCACCGCCAACTACTCTTGGGCTACTCTTTTACCAACGAATAGTGGGATTGACCGTCACATTATAACGCCCCCACGGCCGAAAGGGCGAGCATGTTTTGGTGGAACGGGGATTCGAACCAGCGACCCGCAGATTGCGATTCGAGCGCCCTCTAACCACCTGGCCATGCCGGGGCCTACCTTGGTAGAGCTAGATTACTTTTAAATTATTTATGAGACATTGTGTTGTAGACATGTACTTACTGTGTTTAAAAAATAGTTATGCATTTTTTTAACCCTAGCTCCATCTTGTAACTCTTAATTGAAGGATAACTGTGTGAAAACTACGTTTATAAAAACAAGCATTTGATTAAATTTCATCAGATGGTGTTTTCCTCACGTGCTTTTGTTGTTGTTGTTACTGTTGCACTTTGTTAAAAGTTGATATTTGGATTGTGTTCCAACGCGTGAAATACTCGAACTTTTAAAGTTTAGTAACGACGAATCTGTGACCTCAGTAAAATAGTCACGTAGATTTTTTTTTTAATAAATATTTCTGATTTTAACGATAAACAAAATGCTCTGTATTAATGTGTTATACTTTATATTATTCCCTCCCGGTGGTTAACGGCAAACGATGAAATTAGAGGTTTGATGCTTGCGATGAGCACAGCGGAGATGGCTCACTGTGTAGCTTCGTGTTTAAAACCAAACGAACAAATTGATGTCATTATGGATTTATTAAATAGTTGATGATATAAAAAAAACGCAATATTATCGAATCGTTTATAAAATCATCCCTCTGGTGGCCTATAATATATGTTTTTTATTTCAGCTAGTATTAATATTCGTAGAAGAACAATTCTAATGTGACGTTTACAATATTTGCTGTGTATATTTCACTTGGTGTCCTACCAAATCAACATTTCTTGGGCAGCATTGGTGATTTAATTACTCCGAACGCTAAGGCTGCTGGGAAGGAAATAAATCTGAGAATTGTAAAACTGGGAGTGGTCATTAATGTTACTTTATATGAACTATTTTGTAATATAAGGTTAATGTCATCACCAATTCACAATTAATCCGGAATTGTCGCATTTAGTAGTATACTTCAGTATTACTGCCCCCCACCCCCTATGGGACAGCGATATGTCTGCGGACTTGTAACGCCCAAATCCAGGGTTCGATTTCCCGTGATGGACACGGCAGATAGACCCGTGTGGCTTTGCTCTAAAACAAACGGTATTACTTTATGCGAAAATGTTGTAATATTGACCTTTGACCTCACAACTGATCCAAAAGTATTGTATTAATAGCATACCTCAGTATTATGCGAAAATGATGTAATATTGACCTTTGACCTCACAACTGATCCAAAAGTATTATATTAATAACATACCTCAGTATTATGCGAAAACGATGTAATATTGACCTTTGACCCCAAAACTGATTATAGAAATGTAGCATTAGAAGCATATTTCAATATTAATTTATGCGAAAATATTTTAATATTGACCTTTAGCCTCACAACTGATCCAGAATTATTGTATTAATAGCATACCTCAGTATTATGCGAAAAATGATGTAATATTGACCTTTGACCCTAAAACTGGTTCTAAAATGTAGCATTAGTAGCATATTTCAATATTACTTTATGCGAAAATATTTTCATGTTGACCTTTAGCCTCACAGGGGATCGGACTATTTGATGAAAATATTCAAGAAATAGTAAAAATGACAAAAAAAAAAGAAGTCGATTATACAAAATTTGTATTTTTTTTTGATTTTTTTTTTTGGTCTTTACCCGGTTAACAAAATTGTATCATAACATACAACTTTGTAATCGTCCAAATTTTAATAAGCTGAAATTTAGCGTAAGCCTAAGATATTATTTCATGTGGCAAGTATAACATCACATTCAAGGAAAATTAAGAATTACAACATAAAGGACTGCCATATCTAAATTGAATAAAAATGGGTGTAGATTCAAACCAACGTATTTCTTGATGTGATCAATTTCGTCGCTAATGTAAGAGAATGCCGAATTTGCCAGTAAGAAAAGAACGCCCAACTATAACTGAAATATAACCACAATAATAATCAATGATCATACATAAACATGCTATGTTTAACAGTTTTAACCAGTGAAGTAATTAAGTTAAAAAATTTTTGCTGAACTACAAATAATAATAATAATAATAACTTAAGCCTTCTTGTTAGACAGTTATTTAAATTACATCCGCGAATAGCGATGTGTCAAAAATAAGAAACTCTCCAACCAGAGCGTTTTCGAATGGTAGACCTTTCTTTCTCCGTCAGGAGCAAACTGAGAAAACATTCTGGTTATATTGGTTTCGTCTTTTTGTGTTTCGTTTATGTTTTTGAACCTATGTGTTTTCTTGACGTCATGAGAGTGATGATTCAAATATGGGCCACCAGTAAGGTGTTAGTTTGTGTTAGGCTTCAGAATAGACTTTCAAGCCCCCCAGTGGCACAGCGGTATTTCTGCGGACTTATAACGCTAGAAACCGGGTTTCAATACCCGTGGTGGGCAGAGCAAAGATAGCCCTTTGTGTAGCTTTGTGCATAATTCCAAACAATAGACCTTCAAAATGGTTTCACCACTGGAGACCTAGTTGTGTTTCTGCTTAAATGTAGCCTATGTTTTGAAGAAAAAAAATGTTTTTTTTTTTACTGAAAATCCATAGTAAGTGTGTGTGTGTGTGTTTTAAATTAAACCGGTTGTGATAAAATTGTAGTACATTAAGACTCGTTAAGGGTTTTAAGCCAACCTCAAGGGTTTAAGACAGAAATATCGAAACAGGGCGAGGTTATAATTTTGGAGAAAAGAAGAAATGAGGTGTGTGAGGCATCCTCTGAAATATTTTGTTATTTTCACTGAGAATTTTGCATTTTGATAGTAATTATGTTCTATATGTATATATATATGTATGTGTATAATTGCAGTTACACCCACATTTATACCTACGCCTGTTAATTATATAAACTGTAAATATGTCATTTTCTACCAATCGGCTTCTTAATTTGTTAGTTATTAACTTCTCATTCGTTAAACGAAATCTGTTGGACGTGTCATCATTGTCTGGTGTTTTAAATCTAAAGAAATGTGTGTTAATCTTTGGAAAAACTTTCAAATGCGATTTGTAGTTTGTATATTTCAAAAATATATTTATTTAGTTTAACGTGAAAGTGAATCGTTAATTTCTTAGAAGCTTATTAATCGGAGAAAGGACACAAAAGCCCATTATCCTCGCGTTTTCCTACATCCGGGATATTAATAACAGTACTTGTACCCTGATCAACAGATGTGAATTACTTGAAACTTGACGTTTGCATTGTTATTTAATGTTACGGTTTTAAACGACAAAAGTTGGTGAAGCAACGAAACCAGTAGACCTGATAATAGTGATAAAAAAAACTAACTAAACTACAATTGTTGTTTTTTTATAATTCTCTTAAATTAGTCTATTATGGATTTCAAATTAGAGGCATGTAAAGATCACGTGTTAACTCTATTTTTACATGCCTTAAATCCGAATTGGCAATCAAAAATTAATTTTAAAATGGTATTTTTTTACCCTCATTTAATCGGAAATCCGTAGAGGACTAATTAAGATGAATGTATAGAAAAAGGCATGCTGGTGTGTTTTAATTGCTGTTATTAGGCTTATTAATAATTATTATTGTTTACACTTTGGGGAGATGTTTACATTCGGTATTTTTTGAGCTTCTAAATAACCACAGACATTGTTTTTACTGTTATCTTTTATTGTTTTCAATTGTTTCCACAGGCGATTGTTACTGTGTGTCCCAGAAATTATGACGTAGTCAAAGTCCCGCAGCCTATCACGTGCTACACTCTCTGATGTTACATAAATCTCTTACGCTATCCTTGTATTTGCGCTATTTTATACGGAATTACTTTTTGATACACTTTACCAATTTAAAAGCGATAGAAACTCTTTGACCAAGTGCAAAATATTCGAAAAGTTTGTTACATTTTGTTTGTTTTTCCTTTATTTCCATTAAACAGTTCTGGAAATATAGCGTTATTATTACATTTGTTTGGAAATGTAGTGAAAATAAAGGGGTGGTAAAGAGGTAATTATGAAACCAACACATAAAATTAGTAGTGCAATCTCAACCTATAAACTTTATTTCTCTGTTATTGTATGTGTATGATTCAACATCTGTAGGCCTAACCTGTTTAATGTTGGGTCACTGCACTTATCTTGTAGGGAAGGAAGGTAAATTGGATGATACGGGAAATTCGATGTGCTATCTTTATTGAATAACGACTTTTTTATTACAGTGCCTCTCTAAAATTATCTATAAATATTAGAAGGTAATTTTTCAATGCAATGTAGCCCAAAGTAAAAAGTACTAGTGACTATAGTTTTATTTTAAAATGGTGCATTGTAATTGTCAGATTTCTCATTGTTAATTCCTTCGAATGGGTATTTCAAGTATGCTATATTTTACATTTTAATTACAAATCCCATTACGGAAAACGTAATTTTTTGTTATTTTAACCTATTTGAAAATATTGTTGTGCATTGTATTCAATTAAGGATATGCTAACTATACTTACTATTCAACTACCGCGTGCGGTTTTTGAATATTGCTGCCTTTCTAGAATTCTGTAATATACATTAATTCTTGCTGTTCATCCACGTTTTTCTGATATCCTTCTATCAAAATGCACCTTTTTTACCACTGTATATGTGTGTCGGTTTATTGTAGATTTCGATCTCTTATTGGTAATTATACATTCAAAAATAGGTGTGTAATGATTTTAAAGCAAAATCTTCGCCTTTCAGGGGGCTATTTTTACTCGTGTTTTCTTCAACTTGTCTTAAAAGTTTGCTTTGAAAATGAATGCTTGTATGTTTGATATTAAAATTCATATTGCTATTTTTATTCCACCTCATGACAAATAAAGTTGGATTTTCTTCTTCAGTGGGAACTATACGTCGTTGTTGTTGTCCTTTAATTCAACTTTCAGCAGTATCTCTAAGTAACCACACTAATATTAGCTTTGTCTTTGGTGTATAAACGGATATCCGGACATTGTTATACGATCACTAAGATCGAAGTAAAAGGCTTGGTGTATATTGTAGATGTTAATAGACCACTCAGATAACATACCCTGTAGGTGTTAATAGACCACACAGTAACAGACCCTCTAGGTGTTAAAACCACACAGTAACACACCCTGTAGGTGTTAATAGACCACACAGTAACAGACCCTCTAGGTGTTAAAACCACACAGTAACACACCCTGTAGGTGTTAATAGACCACACAGTAACAGACCCTCTAGGTGTTAAAACCACACAGTAACACACCCTATAGGTGTTAATAGACCACACAGTAACAACCCTATAGGTGTTAATAGACCACACAGTAACAGTCTTCCGTAGATGTTAATAGACCACAGAGTAACAGACCCTGTTAAGCCAAAAGTTCAAAGTTTAGTTTGAGAAGACTCTGTTATATATGAGATGATACATGTTTAGTTTCAAACATTATAAAAAATAACTATTCAAACTAGACTAAGATGTAAATGAATTACCAGTAGAACTCTATCTATACTTCAGTATTTTAAATTTCATCCTAGTTTAAAAAAAACAAAAACATAAAATAGTAGTTCAACTTCTGAGTTAGTATAATAATAATTTGCTGACATCAATTCCTTCTAGCGAAATGTACTTAAATCTTTCAATGTTTTCATGAATTAACAAAAGTTAAAGCTATATATTAATTATTAGATGTTTTATATACTAACTTGATCACTTAAAAAATATATATTAAATTGATCTTCGTCGCGTTCGGCATGAAAAACATGTATCTATAAGACGGAACTTTTGTCCACTATTCTGAGTATATATTTTTATTTACGTATATTTGGTGTTCACCTTATCCAAGCTCCCAGATGGGTCAGTGGGAAGTCAGTTGGCTTATAAAGCTAAAATCCTGGTTTCGATACCATTGTATAACTTTGAATTTAACAACAAACAAAAAAAGTCAATCCAACTAATGTTGAGAGCTACATAATTTACCAGAAAATCGCTTTTAACTTCAACCACAAGTCGCCCATTAATTAAAATGTTACAATTCGGATACCGTGTACACTAAATCTTCACATTCCACCTTCAATCATTGACCGATTCATCCAAGTTATAACCGATAATTATTACATTATTCTGAATTCCCTCGGGTATGGAAGCTTGTGATTCGCTCCAGAAACTATATAACTGATGCTATCTTGCCCAATACCAGGCTAGTACAGCTGGTCACTCTGAATCCAGAGAGAACACACCTTACTACATGACGGAACTGAATTTTTGCACGGAAAAGATCATTCGTTTCACTTCTGACCCATACATCATACACTCCATCCTTAGACTGATATTTTTGTATACATCTAGTGTCCACGATTACAATAATTCTTCAGAAAACTAGAAGGTCCAAAGTTGCATTACTTGCTTCAAACTTTTTTCGCTTCCTGTTTAGTCTGTTTAATTAAGTATGCTGGATTACTTCATCAGTTTGAACACGTGTTATATGCTACAACACAAACAGCTTCTGTAGCAGACCAATAACAGCTACAAAGATCACTGACAAATCTTCCATAATTCCCTATGAAAGGAATACATAAGTTGATAAATACCATGCTCAGTAGTTTTTCACTCATTTATGCGATCATTTATTTCTTCCATTATCCAGAACCATTTTTCCAACAAACATTAAAATATTGGATTCGTTTTACGATGCTGATTGCACCTTCTTTGTAGGAAGAATGGCATCTGAGTTTTTACACCAAACTCAAGAAGGGGGTCCAATTTATCACTCAATCTTATATTCACAAAAATCATGGCTCGTGGTAGTATGTAAGTCGAATATTTTCAACGCCATTTCATAACACGGTAAATAATGTTACATCATTATTTCCCTCCCGTCAGTAAGACGTGGATCAAGGACCAACACAATGAACCTATCAATGGATACAACCATCACTAGTTTGACAAGTGGCCACTGCTTGTGCATACTCTAACTTCACCTCTGGGGTTCATACTTGGTACTTTTATATAAATACACATGTTTCATCTACAAGTTATGAAGGCAACATACGTGTTCTCGTGCAAGAGGATGGATATAAATAGATATGTCCAAGTCCAGGATAAAGAAGAACAAGATCGCTCACCAAAGTAGTACGAATTTATTGCTCTCTTTACCCACAACTTAAAAAAAAAATCTGTTGGATAATTAGTTTGGGAAAAACACCGGGAAATTGGCGAAAGGTGGACAAAACTACAAACACGCTTTGCTTGTTGATTCCTTTTCACAAACTCCCGCTGATCGGGAGGTCCAAAGTTTAAACTGTAATAGTCTTCTGAACATTTTTTCCATTTTCTGTTCAGTAAGCTTTATAATTATGACAGTCAATCCCGCTATTCGGTCAAAAGTAGTTGTATAGGTGGTAAATGTGTAGAGGAAAAAAATATATGGCTAAAGATGAAAAGCTTTAGAACACATAAACTAAGGAGTTTTACGTTCAAACAATATTTTTTTCTACCTGGTAGATCGGGTCAGAAAATTTTATTTAACAACATCAGGAGCTTATAGTGTATATAGAATTACATCCAAGTTAAATTATAAACCATGGTTTGAGAGAGCAATCATTATAACTGAAATTGAGATGAATTGTGGTGCATTTTGGTTAACAGTGTAACCTCTCCGATAGCCCTCTTGTACCTTTGCATAAAATTCAAAACAAACAAACAAACGAAAAACTATTAATGGATGTTTTAATTTCAAAACAAACTGAAAGGTTTATTCCTCCTGGAGTTGATTTTTGAGAAAGCAACTGTTCATTTGTAAGAAATAATCAACGAATTATTATTATTATTTGTTGTTATGATTATTAGTAATTCAACTTATTTGGATGAAATATAATAGTCAAAAGTAAAACAACTTAATTATTTATAAGATTATTTCTTCTTAAGCGCAAATCTCCACAATGGGCTACCTTTACTGTGCCCACCGTGGGTATAGAAATCCTATTTTAGGTGTTATAAGTCTTAAGACTTATTGCTGAGTCATTGGAGGGCATATTATTTATAAGAAAAACATTAAAATTATTAACACGTATATTCTGCAACATATTAAATTTGTTTTTATATTTCTGTAAAAAATATCATTTCATGCTCTTTTTCAATATATTTTAATAAAATTTTGTCATTCTCGTTATTTCTTTATTTAAAATTTTCAGAATAAAATGTAGCTAACCATCACGGCGAATCAAACCCCAGATTTTAGTGTTGTGAGCCCGTAAACTTACAACTTTCCCTCGATGGGACAGCAATAAGCCTACGAATTTACAACGCTGAAATCTGTGGTTCGATTCTCTAAGATGGACACAGCAAATAGCTCAATGTGGCTGTGCTCTAAAACGAATAAACATACATACCGCTGACTTACTTGCGGACTCCAAATTATAAAACAATATCTTTGCCAATTTTTTTAATCTTTGTTAAACTTTCAGTGCTCTTACCTGGCGATGATAATAATAGGGTTTGTGTACGTAATTAAGGAAATGTGGAAGCACAAAGTTCGAATGATATGGAGAGTTTAGTGTTACACAAAAGTCTTTACAAAGCGAAATCGCCTCCATGGAAAGAAACTTTTAGAAAAGTAGGAATTTAAAACATATAATTGTTTTAAAGGTTAATTTGTAATAAATCAGAAAGTGTTAAAACTAAAAAAATAAGTGGTATTTTAAAATTGATTTTATTTTAATTTGGTCAGGTTAGACTACAGTAGGCTAAAGAAGAACAGTGTCAAAACAACCCTAACTTTATACCTTATAACTTGACTTAGTCAAGCCTGATTAAGTTGAACCTTAACCTCTTTTGCGCTTTATTAGTTTTTCTTTAGTGTAGTTGAATAAACATTAAATCTAGTTAAACAGTTTAGGTCGTACCATTTGCACTCGATTATAAATTTGGTTCATAACACCAGTATTGGCAGTAATAACAATGAAATATTAATACTGTAATAGGCGTAAAGGCGAACGTAAATATGTTGCCAATGTCATATTATTATTAAATCATAAATTATAGTGAAATAATCTTTGAAATAGTTCATATTATTAAAAGTAATGGAAGTTAATATACCATATTTGCTCAATTTATTAACTTTTTCCCCCATTTTCTGTATGGAATACAGTTATAAATGTTTTTTTTATCCCCTTCAGCATACACTGTTTGAGTTATGTTTATAATTATAAAATTATTTCAAAAGTATTGATGTTACCTGTGTAATGAAATGTTATTGTCATTTTCATACTTGTACTATGATGTTTGATATATCCATCTCAAATTAGTATTAAATCTTCATAATTTTTTGGTTTCTTAATATGAGGTTTTAAGATTTGAAAAGTGGCTAAATCTCAGACAAACAAAAGATATAACCATATGGTAATTTGATCAGTTTTGCAGCTTGTTTAATTTAGCATGTACTTGTAGCTTGGGTGAAACAAAACACAAAAAAGTCAGCTTTAAAATATTGGTTAACTTATTTTGCTTGGAAAGCTTTTAACTGCTGTGTTTATAGATACACGATACAAATAAAAAGTTTTATATGTTAATCAATATTTCATTACATATCTGACACTTGAAATCAGTAAACTGTTGGGAGTTTGGAGGAGAATACTGTTTATTCATGATGGTACAAAATTCCAAACTTAGGTGACAATGTTCTTGAGGTGCCCAAGGCATTGAATGAAGTTATAATACCACAAAACACATTTGATAGAGTTTAACAATTTTATGTTACTTATAAATCATTTTGTTCATTTTTCTCAGCACTATTAGATAAATTATGGAAAATGTTGGATGTACTTTATTATTTTGATATGTGAAAGCATAGTAATATTTACTTTTAATATAACATGTATGTAATTTGGTATATTTATTCCTTCAGACATAATGAAAAAAATCAATTATTTTTAATTATAAAATAAACATATTAACACCAATATGAAGAAAGTGATCAAAATTTCAAGGTTGCAGTAAATTGTTGTAAATATAAGCATTTTTTTTTAAAGTCATACATGATTTATGTTTTCAAATTCTTTAGGTTTTTTGTACGTAGTTTGTTGTTTAATATTACTATTTTTTAATTTGTCCATCTGCACCTAACATGTAGAAGAGTTAAGTATCATTAAGTGTGTAAGTACAAATAGATAAACTTGTCAGTTAGCACTCTAGCAAGCTTGTTCTTCAAAAGGATTTATTAAGCCTTTCAAGTCGTATATCATAATGTCAAATAATTGGAGCTTAGTGGAACTTGCACATTTTAAAATATGTCTAAAAACATCATCAGATGTCTCTCAGTTCAGCATAATTGGTGCAATTAAACTTGGGTATTTCTAGACAACAAGGGAGGTTGCACCTCTTGTAATTGTTTACCTTCCTAAGCTGGCCCAGGTCTTGAAGAGTCTCTGTGATATCAAGCAGCTTATGGTAAATACTGTATTTCAAGGTTTATTAATGCCGTGTAGTTGTAATTCAGTAATAAATTTATATATATATATATATATATTTAACAACATTAGATTAGTTTGTCAGAATTTGCATACCACTTTTCTGTTGTTGTTTTTTTCTTTTGGGCTTTAGAACCAATATGTATATACACTTTCGTTTTGTTTTCTTCATTTGCCATCTTTTTGTAAAGATTGTTCATTCTTTTTCTGATGGTAAAGATTATTTAAACAAACTGAAATGTGTGAAAAATTCACCAGAAAATAATTAATTGGTGAATGGTTGGCAAAATCCACTTAAAGATGAAGGCATTTTAGTTATTAGTTTAGTTAACTGTGAGCTTGAAATTGTTGATAACTATTTTCTTTCTTGAAGTCTGGATTAGAGGAGTTCTAAGAAGAGTTTATTTGTACTAGATGTGAAGTTTTTATGGACTGCATCTGTGTCAAAGGGATTGATAAGCTACATTTCTCTCTAAAGTAACTAAAATTCATTGCAAATTGAATATTTTCATATAATACAGTTGTAAGAACCTAAAGAACAATGAAGTAAGTTTATGGCAAGTGAAAAGCTGGGAGAATTGTCAGGTTCAGGACTTGAAATTAACAATATCAAACTAACATATTGGTGGTTAGTATTGTAGTCTTGCTAGTAAAACGTACTAGAAAAAATTGCTAGAATTTATTTTAAAACGAAGCCTCACAGGTTATTGCAGTCAGGTATCAATTTACCCATAGAATATGCATTTCACTCATTAATATTCTAATATCTTGAGTACAGAAACTTGTTATAATTGTGATTAACAAGATTGTTTTACTTGCTGGTGCCATTCCAGTTTAGTGTCCCCCCCCAGGCTAAGTATCAGTAAATGGGGGTAGAGACATTCGTTTACTTTTTTTGCCGAGGTAAATAACACGTGGGTCAGTCAGCAAGACTTGCACTATCCTGCCTCGGCAGTACAGTTTTGCCGGCAGTGTGGTTAAAAATACTGTACCCAAGTGTCTGCTCTTTGAAGGTAATAATAAAATATAAATCATGCATCTTGCTAATATTACTCTTAATTAGTGTGTAACTTTTAATAATAAGTATAGGGTGGCCATTAGCAGTTAAGTAATGTCGATTCAAGTACTCGTGGGCTTGATTTGGGTGGAAACTGGTGTATCTAGGCCACGAGTACTTGAATCGACATTACTTAACTGCTAATGGCCACCCTATACTTAAAGAAAATAGTATTTTATTATTAAAAGTTACACACTAATTAAGAGTAATATTAGCAAGATGCATGATTTATATTTTAGTATTACCTTCAAAGAGCAGACACTTTGGTACAGTATTTTTAAATCTGTTAAATTTTGTGAAATATTCAAATAAAAACAGTTGTGTAATTAAAATGAGTTCTGATATTCAAAAGAATATTTGGAAAGAAACATAACAATTAAGATTAATACATAATTAATTATGACAGTTAAATTTAGTAGAATAATGTTGTTCCTAGTAGCAGTTCCAAATTTGCCAGTGTGGAAAAAAACTAGTTGTCATCTGTTAGTGTTTTCAAAAGTTAAGGCCAAGGCCTGAGATTATTTATGCACATTTACCATTACAGTTAGGATTTGGAAAATATATGTTGTTAAATTAGGTAATAGACCGGTATCTTTAACTATTAATATTTATATAATTACTTTCAGATGATAATCATTAGAGAATTTTAATATCATTTTTCATATAGCGTTGCTTTGAAGGTCTAACAAAGAGGCGTCAGAAATTACTCGACCAGTTCCGTCAACTTCCACAAATAGATGACTCAAAAGATAACTGTTTCGACAGTTACCATGGGAGGCTTGATGGGTTGGTGGAAGAGGTGATTAAGGAAGAATGGGATGTTTTCAAGGGAAGTTGGAGAAAGTTGCCATCACAGTTGTCTGAAGACCAGAAGTCTGAGGTAAAAATTAAAAAAGCCTCTATTTTGTTTTTGTCATTTCTGTGCAATAGATGTGAAATTATCATTTTAAAGTTTATGTCACATAAGTTGTGATTTAGAAACAAACAAAAAAAAAAAGGTAACTTTGTAGCCTGCTAATTTTGTATGTTCAAAATTATTCTTGTCTCACACATGAGAGGGAAATGCTAGGCCTGTGGTAGGGTGGTCTTAAACTGACTTCACAATCAAACTAGACATTCTGGTTTGAAACTATTAATAATCACAGTTAGAAATTTGGCTATACTGGTTATACATACCTCAGTCAGTGTTGTAATTGCGTATAAAATAAACAGATACATAGTTGTTTTTATCTCCAATAGCAAGCTAAACACGTGATGATTTTCCGAATTAATTTAGCTGCAGTAGAAAATTGTTCATGTCTCTTACGGCCAAAATTTGTCTTAAAGAAAAAATAAAGAGATTCTGTCAATTTGCAGTTGTAATACAGGTGTGAATAACTTAATCTTTCTCTATCTTCGATACAGGTATTAGAAGAAACTGATGAGGTTACAAGCACTTGGAAGCAAATTCAAGAAGAGCTAGTGATGGAAGGTAAACACAGACGTATATGTAACAGACTACGTGTGAAGACTTGTGTATCAAAGGTTTTGCCGAAGATACTAGACCAGGGTCAGCATTACCAGATTCCCTGAAATGTCATTGCCCCTTCAGGCTAATGTGGGCCATTAATCTCATTTTAGATGTGACTCCACTTACTTCCCTGTTTGTGTCAGTGATGACATATATTACATTGTTATTTATTTTTGTGATAGTTTGAATAAGTATCTAATAAACTTAACAAATAAGGGTTTTTTGTAGTTGATTAGATTTATCTTTGTGATTAATTATTTGTAATTACTTTTTTTTCAGACTACGTTTATTTCAGTTCACCCTATATAAGTAAAATATGTCCTACTAATCCTCAACCTTTTTCTTATCACAGTATAGTAGTTTTTGTGTAAACATATTTTACTGATAAGAAATGTGTAAACTGCGTGTTATTATGTCACAGTAACGGCAGTATGCGTGGCTAAAAAATTAGAATTATTGAAAAAGTGAGTAAAAAAGGTAATAATAAGCGTTTAACTTTCAAATCTAAAATTCAAAGTTATCATTTTTCATCACAATTCATGTTTTTTAAGAGATGGATTTACATTTTTTATGGGCCCGGCATGGCCAGGTGGTTATGACGCTCGACTCGCAATCTGCGGGTCGTGGGTTCGCATCCCCGTCCCACCAAACATGCTTGCCCTTTCAGCCGTGGGGGCGTTATAATGTGACGGTCAATCCCACTATTCGTTGGTAAAAGAGTAGCCCAAGAGTTGGCAGTGGGTGGTGATGACTAACTGCCTTCCCTCTAGTCTTACACTGCTAAATTAGGGATGGCTAGTGCAGATAGCCCTCGTGTAGCTTTGCACAAAATTCAAAACAAACATTTTTTTACTTTTTCTCAAGGATGAGACCAAATTGTCATGTGTTCTCTGTAACATTACTTAAAGGATTGACCTAAGTATTATCTTAATCATTTAGAAAATTTAAGTTAAGTGCTAAAAGCTAATTCTGATTAAAAAATAAAATAAATTCATATGTGTAGACAGTTCATATTACTAAAAAAAAAGCTTTTAATTTATAACTTTTCTATTATGTAGAACAAAATTTCCTTCAAAAAATAGAAAAAGGAGAGACTGAAGAGTGTCGTTTTGAATTGTTACAGAGAGATGAGGTCATTTGTCCAGTATGTCAAAGGTAAAAATAATCTCCATACAAACTAATTAATATCTATTAGTAGAAATTTAGCTTTATCAAAAAAAAAATACTTAGTGTAGAAAATTAAGTCTTTAAATTTTCTTTAAAAAGAACACATCAAATTTAAGTCTTTAAATATGGTATTATTTTTTTTACTAATTCACGTTAATCAATTAGTGTTTCTGATTGTTACTAATTTGATTAGTTCTACTACATGATAAAAACCAACTAATTTATTAATGATCCCCTACAATTAATGAATTAGCAAATTCTGCTAATTTCCCAGCTCTGCTTAGTAGCATTTATAAATAAATCAATACTAGATACTCCACTGGTAGTATAAGTTTATAATACATCAGTGGTACAAGTTTTAGATATCATCAAAAATAAATCAGTAAGGAAGGGGGTAATTATTGGTTACTTTTCTCGATTGCAACTTAACTATATTAAGTAAACATTTTAATTAGGTGTTTAATAATGGCTGGAGACGGCTCGAATGGGTAATGAAGAAAAACTTTAATATAAGTTTAACATAACAGCAAATGTACAACGTTTCGACAAGGTTTTGTCATCATCAGGTACAAGTACAAGCCATTATTAGTCTCAAAGTGGGTTCCTCGTCATCGAATTTTAATTAGGTGTTTGTAAATATTGCTTATTTATCATATGAATTGTTCAAACTGTTGCTTATTCTTTAAAACCCGTGTTTAGCTGTTCTAGATTAACTTCATTACGTGTTCAAATGGTACCATGTTTTTTGCTTGGGTCAGATACTGTTCTTCTAAACTGTGATTACTTAATTAAAGTTAGTAGGACAAATGTGTGTTTATACTTATGTTACATAAAACTATGGTCTGCTGAAGTGATTAAACAATACAGAACTTGAAGATTCAATTACGGCAACTTGTGCAATATATTTTAAAATTAGAAATGGGATCAACGATTAAATGCACTATATAAAAAGTTTATTTGTCTAACGGACAAAATTAAAAGATTGCGTGTTTTGGTAACTTTATGCTATCATCATAAAAGCTACCAAAACATGTAGAGTTTTTTATAATTTTGGTTATCAGCTAAATAAAAATTTGTATTGTGTATTTTATATATATATATTGATCCAGTTTTTAATTTTAAAATATAGAACCTGTTCGACTATCTTCTTTCTCCAATACTTGATGTTTAACTATGTAACATATATTACCCCCCCCCCCCCAAAAAATGTGTAAAACTACAAGGGATCATTTAAAAAATGTCTTATAATTATTTAAATGAGTGGTACTTTTCTCAGTCTTGGTTTTAAGCAGTAACCAGCTATATAGTGTAAAGTGCACCGGGGAATGAAACTGCCAAAAGACTAACT
The DNA here is from genome assembly GCF_000517525.1 of Limulus polyphemus. Taxonomy (NCBI): domain Eukaryota; kingdom Metazoa; phylum Arthropoda; class Merostomata; order Xiphosura; family Limulidae; genus Limulus; species Limulus polyphemus. The sequence continues at coordinate 188,282 of NW_013667265.1, read as the reverse complement.
CTAATGATTTTAATTATTTTTATGTACATATATAGAAGTCCTCTTGCTCAGGCTGGTTCTGTGATATTTTGCCCATGTGGAATACAAATTGATACTGAGGTGAGAATGTTAATTATATTTTTTTTTTTCCATTATATTAACCTTTATAAACTTGAAAGATTATCTAAAAAATATCCTCCGTTGAATTAATGGGATATGGTTCTTTATGATTAATCTCAGTATTATTCACTGACACTGACAGAATCGCATTTCACGAATGAGGAACTTATATTCAAATTAATGTATTAATGATATCAAAAAAAACCACAAAAGCCATTACACTTAACTTTAAAAATGCATATGTTATCAGAAATGTAATACATACTTGGTATTAAATAGCAGTAACTAAAAAAATACAAACTGAAACTGAACTACTAATGAAAACAATTAATAATTCTATACTTGTCTGCAAACAAACAAATACATCCTCCAAACGTTTGGAGGATGTATTTGTTTGTTTGCAGACAAGTATAGAATTCTCAGCCAAAAAAAAAGTGTTTTTTACTACTTTTTATGGGATTATTCCAGTAAAGCATTGTTAACTTCTTAAAATTTCTATAGTTATATCTTATTCAAGTTTGATAAATCTTACCTCTCTCTATGTTCAGCAAGACAGTTTTACCTTGCACAACTTTCACCAACAACTGGACAAGGGAATCACCCAGCACACCAACAACTGTAACGTCAGCCCGATCTTTAGTGTCAGGTCTGAGTATGGTATAACAAACTTGCTGATTACCTGTACGGTGAGTGTTACGAAACAATTTTTACCCCCAAAAAACAAAACGGAATGTTTCAATCTTCTCAGGCCCGGCTTGGCCAGGTGGTTAGGATGCTTGACTCGCAATCTGAGGGTCAAATCCCCGTCCCACCAAACGTGCTTGCTCTTTCAGCCGTGGGGATGTTATAACGTGATGTTCAATCCCACTATTCGTTGGTAAAAAAAAGCTGGCAGTGGATGGTGATGACTAGCTACCTTCCCTCTAGTCTTTCACTGCTAAATTAGGGATGGTAGCCCTTGTGTAGCTTTGCGAGAATTTCAAAACAAACAAACAAATAAGCAATCCTCTCTTAACTGGTCAATTAGTAATATAGTAACATAAAGTAAAAGATAGATATTACCATTAGGAAGCAAACTTAGGCAAGTTTCCATCAATCAGATGTCACAACTAGAAGAAATATATAATTTCACAACATCGTTTTCACAAGCTTCGGAAGTTTCTTTTTCGTATCTGGTCATAGCTGTATTAGAATGTGTCATACATTTTTTTTGTAAGAATGTCCCATTAGCTACAATACATAATTTAGGCTTTGAAATAACCCAGGACAGAACTACGTATGCAAATGAAATAACCACTAAGTATTAGTCAGATGTAGAGCCTAATGTGACTGTAAATTCAAGGGTTCGTGTTTCTGTTGCCACAAACATACATATACATCGTGCAACCAGTAAATTTGGCTCCCTGGTAAGTCTGGTGGCTTATAACGCTAAAAAATAAGGTTTCGATACTCGCAGTCGCCATTGTGCTTAACAACAAATAAAAAAAACAGATTTTTTTAAACTGTTGCATAGTTCTAAATTTAGTTTGTTTTTTATAAATAATATTTATAAAAAGTTACGTATTGGTATTAGCTTATTTAGTAACTCTTTGTGAAACTGAATGTAGTTGTAGTGAAAGCTGCATATCAATAAAATAGTGATTTTTAAACATACAAAAAATGTTACACTTGTTTCATTTAGATACCAAATTTTGAATTATATGTGCATCCAGGTTAACAAACAGTACTCATATTCTTACTTGTGATCCAAGCTAACTACACAAGATGAAAGTTCCAATAGTTAGGGGATAAAATAAGTTGTTTTTTGTTGTCAAGTGACCAAAATATAATGTTATGTGAACCTGCAATGAAACTGTAACTTATTAGTGGCTAACTTTATATGTTCTTTTTTTTTACTTGCTTGTGATTTTATGAACTGACAAGTAAACTTATTTTACAGGCTTGTGGTTTTATGTTCATCGTAGTTTGATAAAGTATGAAGTGGAATAAAGGAGGATTACTTCTGAGAGATCTGTTGTTCTAATACACACACTGCAAAAATGTATATAAAACAATTTCACAATAAAATGTTTCGTCAAACGGCTATTGTAGTATTAATTTCTTAAATCTTAACTATTGAGGTGTATTGTGATATAATTATAACTTTTAGTACATTGTCTAAGAGTTATTTGAAACGTCAGTGATTAGCAGTTTCAACGTACACATTCTTGTTTTAATATTTCAGAATGTTTTTCTACACCCACACCCCCCTTTAGATGTTTTTTTGTAATATTACTTTTTCGACTTCTACTTACAAAATAGTATTATAGGTAGTTTTAAGTTTGTGGTTTCATTTTTTTTACAAGATGGGCCTTTACCCATCCGTGAATTAAAAACGGCTAAATGAGAAAACAAAAGCAGTTGCACGTATCAATTTTTTAAGTCCTCCCCCCCTGATAAAGCTCAAGATATTATAATTATTTAAGCTTTGGTCAGTATAAAAGAGTTTGATGTCTTAGTAACACGCACAATTTTTTTTTTTGCACAGATGTTTGTAACATTGAAGTAATAAATTGGTTATAAAAAATCACAATCATCTCATGCCCAAGTAGAAAAGGTCACGAGTTGTACAGTTTTGATGAAGTCAATTTTATGAAGTAACTAAAGTAAGAAAGATTTACTCTTCTTTCACAAGAAAAAATATATGGAAAGGTTACGTTTACATTTTCCCCCTTTTTTCTTAATTTTAAAAAAAGTTAAAACTGAACTAATTATTTTAAAACTTGTATTTTTTTAATTAGCGACATGAATTAAATAATTGAAGATTTCAACTTCAGTACATTTTTTCTGTTTTGTGAATTAACTGTATCAAAATATGTGAATGAGAGACAGTTCTGAACATTAAACAGAAAACTTATCATTCTTAACAGGAACTTTATTGAAGAAATGCATCATTATTACAAATGTAAAGCCAGAAAAATACATAACAATGGTAGGAAACAAATCAATTAACACTATAATAAAACTATTTTTGAAATTTTGATTAAAGTATATACTTTAAGTAGCAGAGACCAACTCATGACACAACCAAAAATATCATTAAATGCATGCACCGACTTAAATATCTCAAAATACACTTTATAAACTAATCCAAAACTGAGATTCAAATAAACGTATTTTTGCATAGATAACACATACTTTGTACTCTATAATAATTAAGTAAGTGGCCTAGTTTTTTTTTCTTTAAATCAGCCTTGAAAACTGCTAAGTGTCCAGCAAATGCAAGTCTTAAAGAATATAACATCAAATTTTTCACAATTTCATGTAACAGTGTGGTACGTACCTTAAGAATTACAGTAATGTTCATTAACTTAGAAAATGCATGTTTTATCACATCGCATGTTGTTGTTTGTAAGTATTTTTTTTTTTATCAGCTGAAAGCTAAAGTGGTATAAATACGATATTAATTAGTGTGAAGAAAAAACAAACTGGATGAGAAATATCATCCGTTGTAACACCCCAAATAAGGACACTTGGTCAGATTATAAATAAAGCTGCACTTTTATAAAATATCTAACAAACATAGTTGCTGATACTGTAATTAAATCTAAGTTTTAGAACTTGTAAAATAGATTCAGTTCGTACATGAAAAACCCAGTGTGGTATGGCAGTTAAAATCACTTTTTTTCTTTCCCCACAGGTTTAAAAAAAAAAAAGGGCAGAGTATCTTGTGTTTTAGAAATTCTGAACAGTTAAAAGTTCATCAATTTTTTTAACATGTTTACACATTAGCTATCCTGAAACTTGTTGGCTATATGATCCGAGTTACTTTCACCAGTTTATTTATACAGTACTTTGTTTTCTTGAAGTAGCACCATTTAAAGTAACTAATCAATACAAAATTTTTGATTTTATAATTTATGGAACTTATTGCTTAACGATAACTTGGTAGTTTAATTTCTTCTCATAATACTCAATTTAGATTGCTCGTAAATAAAAAATCCAATTTGGTTAAGATTTCTAGTTCTGAAACAATTTTTTTTATATTCACTATTTTTCAGATTAAGAAACAAAAATTTATAATTTACTGTTTGAAGATGAATACAAAGATAGTTTAAAAGAAAATAGAACAACTACCACAATTTGATAAAAATTCTAAATATTTTTCTATATATATATATGATATGATAGTTTAGGCCTTATTTTACAATAGCACAATCTCGTCTCTAATCTCCAAGATGATTTATCCTTAGCTAAATATTTTTTCAAAAATCTTTGGTAAACAGTCCCGGAACCAAGATATTTTCATCTTGGTTCCAGGAAATCCTGATACAATTACATGTATACAATCTTCACTTGAGGCCTAAAAACAATTTTATTTTCATGAATAAGTAATCTAAAATAACCGGTTTGGTTTCACCGAAATAATTTACAAGTTGGAGCACGTTTGTTTTTTTTATTAGTTATTCAGTGCTTTTCGCTTGTTCATTTTTTTCAAAACACTACATAAAAAATATAATACACATCTCTCAATTACACTTTCACTCGCCACTAAAAATAACTACTAGAAAAAAAAAAATATTGCTATTGAAAAATAAACTTATAAACAAAATTCATACAATATTACAACAAAACTTAAAAATAGTTAAACTTAATGAAGAGATCTTTTTTGGTTACAAGAGAAAGCTGGTTGATGTGATCTATGTGGTAGAAATCACCAGGTGGATTTTGTTCTACCAGCTAACTTATAAAAGGAATATTTCTTGGCTAATATAACTAATCAAAAAGAAAAAATACAGATACCAAGCCAATATCCTTGAATAAACCGCTCGGTTACTTTCTTACTTGGCTCCTTGGTCTATGATGATAATGTTGTTAAATTTTATTAAAATCCTATATACTTTGTCTTCCCAAGAACTTCTCTTTTTTTCCCATAGGAATTGATTCAACTTTTATATCTGTTGTGAACAGACTTTTTTTTTATTTAGTAATATGACATCACATTATTGCTCATTAGCTAAATAGGTAGCATGTAATACAAGGGACAATAAACTTCCTTTGACTAGCAAAGCAGATCATTATTGTAAACACCAAAGTTCTTCAGATAAAACACAAATAAAGGCAGATATTCAAATTTCTGTCATTTCTTCCTTATGTTCTGTGGCCGTCTTTTCATGTATTGTTGAAATTTCCTGTGCCAGAGCCAAAGAGTCTCCTTCACACAGTAACGAAGGATGTTTAATAACCTCAACTTTATCTGGATCAACCTCTTTAGTATGCTCTTCAAGAGATCCCTTCTCTTGATCAGAAGATGGCAATGTATCTAGCTGTGATTTCTCCATTAATTTTGTGTCTTCTTTTGGCTGTTTTTCCTCTGCTCTTGTCTCCTTGGCTACAGCTTCCATTTTTGTGACTCTCTCCTCTCTTGAAGTATGAATTAAGGAATTGGATTTCACCTGCGAGGTTGTCTTCATTGTTTTAGTTTTAGGTGTGATAATCCTCTGGCCAGTTGCTGAACTAGGAGCAGTTCTGGGCCTTTCTCCCAATTTTTTTGTTGAAGATTGTTTTGAAGGACCAACTGTGGAAATGCATTTGTTAACTGACTCCTTTATCTGCTTGTTTCCTCTAGAAACTTTTGGAGTAGGGGCTGACGTTGGTCTAGTTTTTTTGACACCTACATCTCTTTGCTGTTTGTAAGTGGTAGTTTCATCTACTGATGTTCCTTTGACGGCTTCATGTTTTTTGCTTATGGAACTAGAAGGTTTTAAAAAGCTCATTGTTTGAGATCTTCCAGGAGTTGATCGAGATTTAGATGATGTTGCTGAATTATTAAGAGAACTACATATAGCATCCTCAGAGTTTTTGACTACTGCTTCTGACTTAGACTTAGTTGAAGGTGGCAGAGTACCCGATTTCTGGTTCACCATTCTTGGAGTGGTAGTTAGTCCTTTTGATGCTTTACTAGAAGAGATACCTCGTGATGGTTCAGTACATTTTTGTGCTGTGACTGGAGTGGACGGTTTTGCTGGTGTTGGTCTTGGTTTGGACAGCTGCTGTCTCGGCGTGGTGCTCCCAGAACTTACTGGTTTAGTGCCAAGTTTTGAAAAAGTTGTAGATGACACAGTCTTCTTGGCAGAAGGCACTGTTGTGGTACTAGATACTACTGGTTTCTTAAAAATTGGAGTACGAGCTGGCTTTGGAGTAATATTTGTTGCTGGTCGTGTCATATCTTCTTTAGAAGTTGGTGGTCTTAAAGTGGAACTTGCTTTTTTGGGTAATTTTGGTCTATCTTGTTGAATATCCTTCATTTTCTCTGGTTTTAGTACAGAAATAGCCTGCTTTGACCTCTCATTGGATGGTTTAATCATATTTTGCTTGGTTGCTCTACTAGGCTTTGTCCCAGCTTTATGCAAGGTCTTGGAAGAAGTAATGGACTTACTTATGGCGATCTCTTCTGCCTCTGTAGTTTTTGGTGATGAAATTAACTCAGATTTCTCCTCACCTTTTACATATTTCCATCCTCCATCCTTTTCAGAGTCTGAATCAACATCCTCTATAACCCCTTCAGCTTCTGGTACCGTATCTGGAATGCTTCCAAGCTCAATTACTGTACTACCAACCCCCAAGTTATCTGTTGAGGATTCTTTGGGTAATTCCGTTACTTCATTTGCAGCTGAAGCCATGTGCAGCTCACCAAATGGTAACAGAGAAGATTTCTCTAAAGCATCCAGTGTTCTGATATTTTCATGTTCTGAAAGGTCTGGTGTTATACTATGTTGTACTGTTGGTGCATCATCACTCTCAACCTTTCCAAGTGCCGAAAGCTTCTCTATTTCAAAGTTTGGGATTTGAGATTCTGCTTGTATGGTACTTATTTCACTTTCACAGGGAGTTAACTGACTGGGTTGTTCACGCGGTATAGTTTCCGTCGTTTGTTGCTTTAAATGTTCAAACTCTGGGCAGACTGAAGAAATGTGTGTAGATTCCTTTGAAGCAGTATGTATGGGTATCAGTTGTTCTGGTTCATTTGGAGCAGCAGGTTTGAGCTTTTCTAAGTCTGAATCACTTGAATCTGATTCTGAAAGTAGCTGCATGGTTAACAGTTTCTTTAATTTAGTATCTGGTGTGAATGTTGGTTGTTCTGGTTCTGTTTGTTGGAGTAGGATATGTTCAGGCAGAACATCTGGTGTGTACGATACTAGTTCAGGAAACAACCTAGCTGGTGAATGACCTAAAACATGTTCAGAGTCTAATAATGGTTGTTTTCTCTCAGACTGTATTAAATTTAGTAATTGTATCTGTGAATATTGTAACAGTGGATCTGTTTTAAGCTCCAAAACGGATACTGTTTGCTCAATTTCAGATTGTGAGGTAGACAATGCTTGTTTTGATTCATCGCATAAACTGGGTACAGGCTGTTCAGTTTCAGATGAATGAATAGGTTCTGGTTTTGTTAATTCATCTCGTTGATAATGTATGGGCTGTTCAGTTTCAAATGATGGAGTAGGTTCTGGTTTTGTTAATTCATCCAATTGATAATGCACTGGTTTTTCCATTTCAGCTGATGGAGTACAGTTCTGGTTTTGTTAAGTCATCTTCTTGATAATGTATTGGCTGTTCAATTTCAGATGGAGTAGGTTCTGGTTTTGTTAATTCATCCCATTGATAATGCACTGGTTTTTCCATTTCAGCTGATGGAGTACGTTCTGGTTTTGTTAAGTCATCTTCTTGATAATGTATTGGCTGTTCAATTTCAGATGGAGTAGGTTCTGGTTTTGTTAATTCATCCCATTGATAATGCACTGGTTTTTCCATTTCAGCTGATGGAGTACGTTCTGGTTTTGTTAAGTCATCCTGTTGACAATGTACTGGGACAGCTATAGGTTGAGTTGATTCATCATATACCGTGGTTATTGGCTGTTCAGTTTCAATTAATAGTGTAGTTGATGGTTGTGTTAATTCATTCTGTTGTGCAAGTATTGATTGTTCAGTTTTTGATAATGGATCAAGTACTGGTTGTGTTATGTCATCTTGGAGTGTGTGTGCTGGCTTCTCAGTGTTAGATGATGGATTAGGAATTGGTTGTGTTACACCATCTTGTTGAGCATGTACTGGCTTTTCAGTTTCAGGTTTTAAAGTAGGTAAACACTGTGTTATTACACCTTGTGTTATAAGTAGTTGATGTTCTGTTGCAGACTGTAAAGTTGGTGTAGTTTCTAACCCAGGTCCTGGAGTGAATAGTGATTTTTCTGGAAAACTTTTAGGAGTCAATGACAGCTCTTGTACTTCTGGTGCAATGAGTGCAGTATCAGTTTCATTTTGTTCTTCAACTTGCTCTTTCTGCCGCTCAAATCCAAACTGACTAGATTTTTCAAGTTGACATATTGCTGATTCTTCAATACTAACATAGCTATGTTGAAGCGAAACACTCTTCCCAGTATTTTCTTCGAGGTCTTGCGGTTGTGTGACCAAGTACCTTTCCTTACTCTTAACAACATGAATAGCTGATTCAATAGCTGAATTTACTAACTCAGTTGATATTTCTTCAATTTTGACGTGTCTTTTTGGTAGGTCGATATCAACTTTTTTAGCCTCCAGTTGTTGCGCGTGAACAGAATGTTCTCGTCTCACGGGAGAAGGATTAAAGTCTTGAACTACCATATTCGTTGTTTTTTCTACACTTTCTGAATACATTTCCAACTTCTTGATGTTCATTACTTCATCAATGGGTGGAGTAGGCAGTTCACTGAGCTCCGTTCTTTCAGGCATGACGTCCATAGTGGAGGGTCGATAAATCTCCTCAGGCCTGTTAGTTCCAACTGGGTTACTTTGAGAGATCCCAGACTGTTCAATTCCACTATGAGACTTCCGTTTCCAGTGCTCATGTTTTTGAGTTTTGCTAAAATTCTCCAAATAGTCTGGGCCACAGCTAAGTAATGCACCATCATCACCAATGATTTGTGTGCCAAAGGTTCTTAGTTCGCCTTGCAGCTGTGGGAACATCACCGGGACAGGCATAGGACTGTTGGCTAGATCTGCTGGATCTCTAAGAAATACCACAATGGCAGTAATATTGTCGTTAGAACCTTTGTCTTTAGCCTCGTGTACTAAACATGATGATACATTCTCTACATTATTGGGATTTTCTTTGACATGACAGTAAACAGATGTAACTACATCTGAAGGGGTCATTCGATCCCACAATCCATCACAGCCGAGAATCACAAAGTCTTCTGTTCCATCCAAGTTAACTGTAATAACATCAGGTACACAAATGACATAAGGCTTGTGCTCTGGATCTCCTGGAAAAAAAAGAAAAGGAGAACTTTCAAAAGAAGTGAATCCAGTCAGTTGCAAAATAAACTCGTGTGAATGGTAAAATACTAAAACAAAAAAGTTCTTTCACATAAAAATTTATGAAATATATTCAGGGATAGAAATATTACATTCACTTGAGGGAAAGCTATCAGGAAGATTACATTCCGTCATGTAAAGCTGCATTTCTTCATGAATTGTTTTTTTTTTATTTAATCCATGCAATATGTTCACTTTCACTGGTCATAACTAAAGGAATACTGATGGACCATGCATTCCTCACCTAGAAATCCAA
>NW_013667265.1:174670-178584 GCF_000517525.1 Limulus polyphemus | reverse complement strand
AAAAAAAAAAAGATTAAATTCCTTAAGCAAAGTTTGTTTGTAATTAAGCACAAAGATATACTCTTGGTGCTCTGCCCACCACGGGTATGAAACACAGATTCTAGTGTTGTAAGTCTGCAGACATACAGCTGTGCCACTTTGGGGGGGGGGGGGTGTTAAGCAAAGTTAAATTCAGATTCCTGACATTGAATGCAATATTTATAAATTTTATACACTTTTAAAGACATAAAACAGAAGGATACTATACAGTAAAAACGCTTCGAATTAAAACATCAATTTAAAGAATACTTTGACTTTGAATGAATTTATCTGATTCTGACCATTCAAATCAAATCGTTACTCAAAACTGGACTTCTTACTTCCTATTAACTTTAATCCTTTAAATATTTAATTTTTTCAATCATATCACACTTAATATCAATGACAGATAATTCAGGATGAGAGCAAAAATCATCAGCTTGCGCAAGTTCGATTGAAGTGTGAAAACACTGGAGCAATCCGATACCATTTTGTATACGTTTTTCATAAAAATTAAACAATTTTAAACTGCAAATGACACCGATGTTTTGAATAGTAACATATGCCATGTTGAATACTAATGGGTGACCAACACTGTCATCTGTGCAGATTAAGCTTTGTCTATTGATTTTGCGTGCTTGGCTTGCATTTCTAGCGGGAAATTCAAACCACGTTATCTGGTCACTATATGGCAACAGGTGCACCTTAAGAGTTAAGCAAACTGTACCTCTTTGCAAGACAATAGCATTTCTTGTGTTATTTTGAACAAAGTTATATAGAGAAAAAAAAAAGTACTTTATATTTTAGAAAGTAAATCTCAATTTGAAAACCTCTAAAAATAATACATTCAATTCATTGTTAAGATTTTAATTTCACACAATTTCTTAGTAACAAAAAAAAAAAAAAAAAACACTGAATATAATAGGCTAAGAGTAGGTCATAAACTTAAACTATATTTGTTATTTACAAATAGTATAGTTCTCCTTGTGCCTATTAGGAGATTAATTCCATTTAGTTCACATTTCAAGATATTTTTTCAACTGCACTAAGATTTTAAAACTATCATTTTAAAAGCTAGAACTTTCAGTATTTGTCAAGTATTAATTTGTTATGCTGAATGACAAAAGTCTGCATGAAACGTTTTTTAGCATTCTTCATAATTTTTTTTTTTCAAGTACTGTAGGTTATTATTATTATACATATGTTTGTGTGCTTGCATGGTCCAACTTCACTGGAAAAAAAAATTAACTCAAGTACAGGCATTTCATTATATACAAGATAAATAGTTAATAATAAAAAAATGTTTGTCAAATTATGACACTTGACATTCAATTTTTTAAGCAATAATGAAGAGATGTTTTTAAAATAATAAAAATATGTAGTCTTAAAATTCTAACAATAGGTTTTAAATCTTGCAAGAAAGCAGATGACACACTGGCTACGAAGCTTACAAGACAATGAGCATGAACGGTTATGTAATGTGTGTGTATTTGTTTCCCTTATCAGTTAATTAATTACTGCTTATAATGTTACTGTATCAACATGAATATTAAATACAACAGAAATACCTAGCGCTCTAGATACAGCCAAGGTTCCGTTTACTCTCCAAGTACCTATGAACAGTACACATCCTCCCGCATTCTCTATCCTTCGTCTTTCATCCTGAAAAACATAGAAAAAGACTTATTTTTAGTGAATGACATGGCATTTTTAGAAAATCTATATGGTTTTAGTATTTAAATCATTAAATTCCAACAAAAGAGCTTGCAAACTTATTATGTTTCTTCCCATAAACTACTTCGGAATTAAGTATCAAAACCCCCGATTTACTTTTTATTTTTAATAGATAAAAAACTAGTCATTTCAACAGAGGAAGCGGTTTTTTGGGGAATTTTAGTTCTAAGACAAAAAAAAATAAATACCTGCAAATTATCACACAAGTGCTGGAACTTATGCCACATTTTAATTGAAAAACTTTCAGAGTTCAGTGTTTTTAATCAAATATTAATATGATTTTAATACTAAATTCATATTAATGCTTGTTATTATTTCAAGTATTTATTCCCTCAAAAAACAAAAATTTATACCTTATAAAGAAAGGAAAAATAAAGCTGGTTTCAAATGTTTAATTAGCAATATTTATAATGTGTAACAACACTTGTTTTAACCAAATTATCATTGATCATATATAACTGGCCTGTACTGGTGTAATAAACTCTACTGACTGTTAAAAACTTTAAAACCACAATAAAGGTGTTCAACAACCTCTATTGCGTATGCACAGGCATACCAGGTAAAAGAGTATTAATAAAACAACCTTGAAACATTTAAACGGAGAAAGTTTATCCTTCACACTAACTAAAGGTTTAAGTTGTAAGTGAGGCTGAAAAATAAGTACAAGACTTAATTCAAATGGGGTACATATACGATCTACAATCCTAATCAACTTCTTACTTAATAATTTCTTGGAGATATTAATAAATGATACGAATAACTGTCTTCAATTTATTCAAATCAGCACGAAAATAACTGAAAGAATTTAACATTTTGTGTTCGACTTCAAAATACATAAATAGCTTTCATAATTCCATCAGGCTTGCAGTAAGAAGACAAGAAGTTATGATAATAAAAGTATTTCAAGTCAATGACATGGGTAGCCTCACTCATTTAAAAACGATCTGTGAAAAATAAACGTGACAGTATAATTTACCGAGAAGTTGCTGTATAGTCTCTAATATATCAATCTACTTGCAAAGTCGTACATTGGAATAATAAAGTACAGAGAAACTGTTAGCATTAGAAGATACATTTGTCTTTCAAACACTTACTTCTCGACAAGAAACAAGTGACTGTAGAGGTAAATGGACAATTCAGAGTTATATATATCTGGTATGGAAATTTTTACTCTCAAATTACCAACTACACTTGTTTTTATTAACTGTTAGTGGACTCTACATATTGCATGATATTCAATAATTTTATGTTTTTGTCTGTTACAACACTCATGTGTAAAGATATGACCAAAAACTTGGGTTAAATTGCTCACTTTCTATGCAAGATACGTTCTTAATTTATCCGTACAGCCGTGCAAGATACGTTCTTAATTTATCCGTACAGCCGTGCAAGATACATTCTTAATTTATCCATACAGCCGTGCAAGATACATTCTTAATTTATCCATACAGCCGTGCAAGATACATTCTTAATTTATCCGTACAGCCGTGCAAGATACATTCTTAATTTATCCGTACAGCCGTGCAAGATACTTTCTTAATTTATCCGTACAGCCGTGCAAGATACTTTCTTAATTTATCCGTACAGCCGTGCAAGATACATTCTTAATTTATCCGTACAGCCGTACAAGATACGTTCTTAATTTATCTGTACAGCCGTGCAAGATACGTTCTTAATTTATCTATACAGCCGTGCAAGATACGTTCTTAATTTATATATATAGCCATCAAAAATCATTCACCTCTCGGTCCGGCTTGTGTGGTGACATAACACCTAAGGGTACACCCTGACGAACAACCATAGCCTGGGAGTCTCCAAGCCAGGTAAGATAAAGTGTCTTTTCTCTTATAATGCAACATACTGCTGTACACCCACTTTTAATACCCTGGAACCAGAAAATACAAATCACACTCATATAAAAACTATGCAAGAAAACACTCAAATTTTGTTTCTATAAAGAAAGTATTTCAATTGTTTACTTTTTTTTGTTAATTCTCTTAAAACTTCAATACATAACACCATGGTTACAGCTAAATAAAACTTCAATACATAACACCATGGTTACAGCTAAATAAAACTTCAATACATAACACCATGGTTACAGCTAAATAAAACTTCAATACATAACACCATGGTTACAGCTAAATAAAACTTCAATACAT
>NW_013667265.1:169999-173732 GCF_000517525.1 Limulus polyphemus | reverse complement strand
ATACATAACACCATGGTTACAGCTAAATAAAACTTCAATACATAACACCATGGTTACAGCTAAATAAAACTTCAATACATAACACCATAGTTACAGCTAAATAAAACTTCAATACATAACACCATAGTTACAGCTAAATAAAACTTCAATACATAACACCATAGTTACAGCTAAATAAAACTTCAATACATAACACCATGGTTACAGCCAAATTTTTAATCAAGAGACAGAAAATCTCACTCGCCTAATATGAAAATATGGCAACTGGAATTAACTATTAATTAGTAAAAATTGTAACAGTATCACAAACATTCATACTGACATGTGGACCTGGATGACGAGCAAACGTGTAATGTTTAAAAACATTCAATTAGATAGATTTGGTATCCCAATAAAGATTAAGAGTGTTCAGCTGCTGTTCGAGAATTACATTTCCACTGTTGACACTTTTACTATAGTTTTCTTTAATGTTACAGATATGATGTACCTATTTCAGCGAGAATTTTTTAAATTTTATTATCTATATAGCAGTTTTAACTCCTCCAATCTAGTGGTCTTTAGTTGATTATTAATTTCAAGGGTAATGCTGGTAGTGCAAGAACTATTCTGTTTATAAACAGTATTTAAATTATTTATTTATGTCCCTTTTTTTTTTAAAGTGGTAAACATTACTCCAAGTTGTTTACATCAATATCACAGGCATGAAAATACAAATAGCTCCTACTGTGAAAGTGTGAGAAGTCACTGTGTCGATGCATTCAAATTTATTTTAAAGGACAAAAATTGAACCCTCAAAACCAAACATGATGTTTTTATACAGTTCACGGCCAAAAATATGCAACAGACTAGAGTACACAAGTCAAACAACTTTTTCTCAGACATTTTTTTTTATGTTGGTTCCACAATGGAGCAGTGGTTACTAAAGCATCTCATAACATACCTACCTCTCTGAAAGATCTCTCAAGAAGATGTCTGTCAGTTGTCTTAAATGCTTCTTTTATAGCAGTTGGTGTGTTTGAAAGAAAAGCAGGGTGTTGAACTATTTCCCAGTGTAGGTGAGCAGCGGAATAGCTGGCAGCTTCCATTCCCGCATGGCCATCAAATACAGCATAATAGCTGTGATGAGGAAGGTTCTGACAAGATAGAGAAAATTAAATACTGGCTCAGCTTTTGAAAGAGGAAATTGAACTCATAAAAATTAAAAAAGATTTACTTGCTCTCAAAATGCAATACTACATACAAGCATAACTAAAAACCTTTTAAAAGTCTACAGCACAACTTCATAAGCATTAAAAATAAACTAGTTACATGTATCTTTCTTCATTAAAGTTCTACTCTTTAAACATTAATGTTGCAAGCTCTTTTAAGATGAAAAACTTTATTTGCACGTGGTTTTTCTATATTATGCAAAGCACGTCATTACTCAATCAACTTTTTTCTCAAGTTTCGATCTCCCTAAGAAGTCCTAATATGACAGAAAATTGACTAAAAACCCTATTGTTCTCGTCTTGTATCCCTTCTTCAATTTAGATAAATGAGAAAAGTATTTTAAAAGTTAACACTGATAAATATTGGTAATTACTGATAAATATTGGTAATTACTGATAAATATTGGTAATTACTGATAAATATTGGTAATTACTGATAATTCTTTGTCAAGATTTACCTTTACATGGAACACACAACTGGATCAAAAACAAAATGTAGGTAAGAAAATTGCTAACTTACAATTAAGAATTACCTCTGTTTTGCTGGAAAACTTGTATTATGACTTAAAGAATGCTTACTACAGTTAAACTGAAGAGGAAGAAAGAAAGAAAAGAGAAGAATTGTATGTTTTTTTAATGTAAACTGTAAAGGAAAAAAAAAATCCTTCAACTACATCATTGCAATGAACAATTTCACAGGGTACAGTGCACACCAAAATATTATTAAATAATAAATACACATTGTGTACAATATTTCACACCTGGAGACAACAGGCTACATTCAGATCATGAAGTACTACATGACGATCCTCCATTTTTCTGCGAGTGTTTTTGATGGCACAGATAGAAACCTCATGAACTGGAGGACGAGGCCAAATCGAAGTACTAGCCATCTCTCGATAACGGTCTTTCCAGTACTGAATCAGCTCGTTCAAAAAGTTGATAACTTGAGAGTGAAGCTGAACAGCATCAATTACTTCAGAAAAATAAAAAAAATTCCAAAAACTGTTATTCTGAAATTGGAAACTCCAGGTCTGCAGACTTCATAATTTTAAAGAAAATTTAAAATTATTTTATTAAATACAATTGTTTAGGCATAATCAGAGCCCTAATAAAGCCAGTGATGTTAATTTTCACCTGAAAATATTCAACCCCCCCCCCTAAACTGAAGCAATCCAAAGAACTGCATTATAAATGTATCACTAAAAGGTCCAGCTGTTCAGTCACTAATGCACTGAATTGAATCTGACTGTTATGCATCTCCCTCATTTCAAATTTCATTTAATTAGTGAATTATGTGTTCTGCTACTGAATACAACACTTCACAGAAAACTATAAAATGTAGCAATTACATCATACCTTCCATTCTCAATCAGATATGTATGTCATATGATTAACATCAAGCAACCAATGCCAAATGTTCCTTCTTTTCACCAAGGAATAAAAACCGTTTATCGACAATAAAATTATTTAAATCAAATGACGTGCTTCTCACTAAATTGCTTTTTATAAAAATCTTACCCAGCAGGGATTTATTCTCTAAAGAAAGTACCGCATCATTAGCCGTTGACTTCGTGCGTGTCTTTTATAAAGTATCAAATCTAAATTAAACTTTAAAATGGTTGAGAGTTCCTAATAATAAACAAATATTAATTAAGATGTATATCTTTGAATTAATTTGAAATAGTGAGAAATCATAATGACAATATTTCAATAACTTGGAAAGTTGAAATAATTGAAAATATCAAAAATAATGATGAATAATAATTTTGTTTAATTGCAATCAAAATCATGGTTAAATCAATTATTTTTATGTGAAATTAAATGACGTAATCAATGCTCAATTATATCGATGAAATGAGTTCACTGTCTGGCTCTATTTGAGACTGGAAATTTCAGGAATAATATTTACAGTGTAAATGTTTAAAACATGCATCATAGTTCTCTCCAAAGACCAAACATGAGTTTACAACATATTTATCTCTGTAAGTGCTATTTTTTGTTTTTCCAAATACAGCAAGCTCACAAGTAGTTAATACATGCTTGCAATGTATAGCTTTATAATTTGTATATCACACATTATATATGGTCTAACTGAAAACTTAAAAGTACAAGGAGTTGGCATCAACATACAGAATGTAAAAAATTCAAACTATTAAACAATTTTCAAAATGGAAAAATACATCCAAATAAAGTTTGTTTTTATTACAGAACGTCATATGTATTCAGTTAGTATCACGTTACACACATCCAAACAGTTTGTTTTTATTACAGAACGTCATACGTATTCACAGTGAGTATCACGTTACACACATCCAAACAGAGTTTGTTTTTATTACAGAACGTCATACGTATTCACAGTGAGTATCACGTTACACACATCCAAATAGTTTGATATGTTTTTATTACAGAACGTCATACGTATTCACAGTTAGTATCACGTTACACACATCCAAATAGTTTGATATGTTTTTATTACAGAACGTCATACGTATTCACAGTTAGTATCACGTTACACACATCCA
>NW_013667265.1:164919-169196 GCF_000517525.1 Limulus polyphemus | reverse complement strand
ACGTGTGTGTGTGTGTGTGTGTGTGTGTGTGTGTGTGTGTGTGTGTGTGTGCATGCCATATCAGTAATGGTTAAATTCCATTATTCAATCAGACAAAAACTTAAGAGGTGGGTGTTGTTGACTGGCTGCCTCCCCTCTAGTCTATTATAGTTGGTTTTATACAAATGTGTTGTGTAACTTTACATGAAACTAAAACAAAGAGAAACTTTTGCTTTGAAAATATTCAAGTTCCTGTCATTAGTGATCACTACTCAAAAAGAAACAAAAAAAAAACAATCAAATGTCAAAGAGAGTTTAAAATTCACTACATCTTTCACAACCTGAAGACTGGCTGGCCCTCAAAAGGTATACGTTTAGTAACCAGTAATCACTCAAGGAAAAATAGTGTAATCTTCACATTTCTTTTATCACAAGGGGGACCTACAAACTTTTATAAAATGCACAAATGAACACGAACAACTGATACCTTCAAGGAATCAAAGACATGTTCACTATATATATTCCTTGAATTGTTGGAATATCAAGTTTATTGAATAACTTTACATTTATCAATTGTGGATTTTTAAAATGTGTTCATCACATTCATTTATACACTCCAACTGAAGAGTTAACTGCTTTTGGAGTTCCATTCTTAATGTATTAGTTATCATACCTTCTTGCTTAGCAGGAAATACTTAGATTTTTTCCCCTCTTTCTAAAGGGGGCTTAAAATTCGTCATATTTAAACAAAGAGCTAAATATAATCTAAAAATCCATTCATAATTAAAATCCTGTAGTGTTCCCTGAATCAATATTGTTACTCTAATCAAATAGTAGGATTTGACAGTCACTCTTATAATATACTAACTGAACTTCAGATCCACAGTTTGCTACACTAAATCATTAGCACAATACCAAACCTGTATGAATAAATTAAAACTTTTCTACATTCAGTAATGAAATTATCAGACCAGAAACTTAAGAAGACTCATCTTTCAGTTTTATTAAAATCTTTAGTATAATTGTAAGAAAGGATCTATTGTCAACACTAAGTTTCCAGTTGTTTATTTGATGTATGTCACACGACTGGGCATTATATACAAATGTTTCATCTCACTTTCATTACAAACTTTTATAAATCTTAACTAAAACTCAGTTATTATTCTTTTCTTTTTTTTCTAGATGACAATAAGCATACAACATTTTGATTTAAATGAAAAATGCTCGTACAATATCAAATCTAAATCTTTTTTTTCGTCTGATTATTTAGGTTATGGTCATGTAATAAATCCAAAATGACAGACAGTTGAAAAACAATCTTGGGTGAAAAATTAGTTTTGACACGAGATTTTTTTTTAAAACTTTTCATGACAGGGCTATTTTGGTGCCTTAAATCACCTTACCCTCGAGAATGAAGAAAACACGCACATGTGCTGAAACTTGTTTCTCTAGTTTCAAGTCTTCTGGTTATTTGTTCTATCAACTGTTATTTCATCACTAACATTTTAACTGCTACGCATAATGTTGAGTTATTTTATTATTACATTATGATTTCTTATAGTTGCCTAGATATACCATTCATGGTCTAATTTGTATGATCGTGTAAAGTTGCATGTTAAAAAACAAACAAATGTTATTAACTGAAATGTCATTGTAAGTGTTTCACGTGGCAATTCGCAAGTATAAAAACAATGTATGGATATTTATTTCATATTTGTGAATTCCCCCTTCCCTAACAATAATGCTAAAAATATGGCTTATTTTTAACATTAGACAAAACCTGTTTCTTCCTCAAATCGCAAAAATATTATTTAAGCTTCATGAATTAGGTCATAAATCTAAAAAAAAATCTCTTTTCTCATGTGACACACAGTGTACCTTTACACTGCTTACAGAGCAAAACGTTGTCTTCAGATTAAAACCTCTTTCCACATTTATGTATACAAGTTTAAATGGAATGGAGCCAAACTGTGTAATTACTCATCACCGTCGATGATTTGAAACAGACATCTTTGTCCAAGAAAAAGAAACAAGATGATGGTGTAATGACACTAACATAGAAACTGACATAGAAAAGATTGTAGGTTGGCAGTTATATGACTAGTGAGCTATCAGGTGATCACATTTGTGTTACACTTTTGTTTCTTCACAGTCTGGAAAGTTACGACTCTCGTTGGATCTTACACTTAAATTAATCACTTCAAAAAGAACCAGATCCCATAGAACAAATGGAATGGCTAAGACCACAGTTGCTTTTTAATTCCAGGGGTCAGCCACACCAAGACAAGACACAGAAGTACACAGTTATAGATAAAACAAAACAAAATTCCTATATCCCACCTGATGATGCCAGGTAAACCTGGTAAAATGTTTAACAAAATAAAAGGTTTTCTCTGTAATGACATGTTAAAACCTGTCTGAAATTTGCAGGATTACTTTCAAAATTGATTTTATTTTTCTTACTATTATTTGTAACTTATACATTATTAGGATAGCCAACAGTGTAAGATTTATATACAAGCAACTTGATGAATAAATAGAGAAACATGTGTTTAAAAAGCCAACGAGGTTGAACTCTTAATAATTCTAGGGTTAATTTATGCATAGATCTGTCGAGAATTATCTTTAGTACTGTAACAATTAACCAAGGTAATAACCTCTACCAATATTTAGTAACCATCCTCCTGAAACAGTGGGATTTGTATTAACTTCAAACACAAAGGAGAAAAAAATTTAAATTTTTGAAACAAAAACATTTGAATCATAACCATACTCCGACAATAGTCAGTCCTTTGCAATGTTATATAAATAAACAGCGATATCAGACAAGAAAGAAAAGGGGGTATGAGAAGGCAAATGTCATCAGTATCAAACTCTCCAACCCAATTGGTACTCACAGAGGGCATTCCTGTAGCTATTCACTTCCCATTATTTCCTAATTAACAGTATTTTAGCTAAAATATACAAGGCTAAAAAAAAACAAGTATAGTAGAAACACTTTCTAATCCAGATTCTATTTGTTTTTATGCTTAAGAATCTAAAGCAGTAAATTTACTGTATCATTTAATATACCAATGATGTGTTGTTAACAGAAAATTAAGATTTACACTTTGATACATCTTAATACATATATATTTTAGTTAAATAATAGTTTAACTTATTATAATCTTATTATATTTTTTACTTTCTCAATAGAAGAACAGTTATAACATGAAACAGAAGTTCCTTGTGTGTACTCAGAGTACTCTAACATTATCTTTTAATGTAGTAGAATGTCATTTCTCAAATCCTAAAATACCTCAGTCACCAGAATGACACACATGAAATATTTAAATGTAACTTGCACTCATTACATGGAGTTATACACATCATGTTAACATGAAATTTATCGTGTTAACATTACAGTTTTTCTCAATAAAAAGATACAGATAGACATCTTGTATTTATGATCTTTTGGCTCAGTGGCTGGAATATTCGAAAGCCACACATTATCAAAAATAGAATATTCTATACAGTCATGAATGACCAGATGACCACAATCATAATACAAAAAAATACAACAAAAAAATATAATTGGTTATTTATTAAACATAGACGAAAGGTTTTCATTTACTTTATTTTACACCTCTCTCTGTAGCACAGAAAAATTTAATTCACCTGTCTTAAGGAAGATAAAAATAAAAACATAAGAATATATAGATCACGATGTCTGAGAATACACACGAACTGTACAAGTTTTGGTCCCTCTGTCAAGGATGTTGTAGAGCAAGTATGGCAGCAATAGTTATTCTTAGAAAATTTAAGGAAATGATTCATCTCTTCAAATTACGTTACACGTTTACTCCTTTGGAAGTTTTTCCTGCAGGCAGCTGCAGGATGTCTACTTTGGCAGTTGTTTATGGAAAATGTTCTTTACAGCTGATGCTAGTAAACAAGCTAGAAATGACTGCGCAATGAAACTATCTTAAAATCATGGTTGCGTTCGTTGTTAATTTCCACTCTTATCGTAAAAATACAAGTCAAACTGCAATACCGAAAAAAAATTCTTTAGTTTGTTAAAGTTTATTACTGGGGTATTTTGAATAATACGATTTGATTAACTGACTATTAAATACAGAAAACTGTTTATAATTCACTCGACATTTTACTTCTACAACTTTATCAGATACAAACAACCTTGTACTCTAATTGCAAACAAACTTTGGAAAAACATTGCACAATAATTCTGCCATTAGTACCTGTTTAATTAAAAGCATGAATGTTCAAAGATTTTAATTTGTTGTAATACACACAATAAA
>NW_013667265.1:163231-164264 GCF_000517525.1 Limulus polyphemus | reverse complement strand
ACAGAAATTAGGTACTTCCAGCATTCAGCACAGAAACTGAGTGCCTGTAGCAATGGTAGTATCATGCACAGAAATTAGGTACTTCCAGCATTCAGCACAGAAACTGAGTGCCTGTAGCAATGGTAGTATCATGCACAGAAATTAGGTACTTCCAGTATTCAACACAGAAATTAGGTACTTCCAGCATTCAACACAGAGATTGTAGTATCATGCACAGAAACTAGGTACTTCCAGCATTCAACACAGAGATCGTAGTATCATGCACAGAAATTAGGTACTTCCAGCATTCAACACAGAGATCGTAGTATCATGCACAGAAATTAGGTACTTCCAGCAATAAACACAGAGATTGTAGTATCATGCACAGAAATTAGGTACTTCCAGCATTCAACACAGAGATTATAATATCATGCACAGAAATTAGGTACTTCCAGAATTCAACACAGATTGTAGTATCATGCACAGAAATTAGGTACTTCCAGCATTCAACACAGAGACTGTAGTATCATGCACAGAAATTAGGTACTTCCAGCATTCAACACAGAGACTGTAGTATCATGCACAGAAATTAGGTACTTCCAGAATTCAGCACAGAAACTGAGTGCCTGTAGCAATGGTAATATCATGCACAGAAATTAGGTACTTCCAGCATTCAACACAGAGATTGTAGTATCATGCACAGAAATTAGGTACTTCCAGCATTCAACACAGAAACTGAGTGCCTGTAGCAATGGTAATATTTAGCACAGAAATTATGTGGTTATATCATTTGGCACAGATGCAGACAATGGTAGCATATATATCATAAAAGTAGAGAAATAATATCTGCAAATATCATACAACCAAGATATATTTAAAAAATCCAATCCACTGTTATCAACAAATACTAAGATATGTAGTGCACAAAAGGTGTGTTACATAATTTGGGCTATTTGGGCTCTGTCCAGCACAAGTATCAAAACAAATTTTTAGCATTACGAGTCAACTGACTTACCACTGAACCACAAGGTGGCTTAAGAAAAAGTTTCAAATA
>NW_013667265.1:148222-162524 GCF_000517525.1 Limulus polyphemus | reverse complement strand
GTTTAACATTACTAAATAAGAAATGAAAAAATATATATACAAAAATCTGGGGCTCGGAAACAGTTATGTTCACATATCACTTCTTTTTCAAATTTTAATTAGTAAAAACATATGCATGTAATAAAAGACAAAAATATGTGAAAATATTTAAGTGTACAAAGTTGAATAAGGGAGAATTGTAACACATACTGCAAGCAAATGTAATTGTTTGTTTTATAACGCAATTCATTTTTGACTTTATAAATAAGCATTTAATAGCATATACAATTATTCTATCTCTGTCTGTCTGTGTGTGTTTTAACAAACCTCTAACATACTTAGTTCAGTAACGTATGTAGAAATAACAGTTTTAAGTTTATCATTTTTCAGTACATACTGAGAAACTCAATAAATGTTATTCTACGCATAGAACAAGCTTGTCAATTTAAAGACAGGCTTCTATTGGCTGTTTTAGTCACATTCTTTTCTTTGTTCCTAACTAAAACTAACAATATATTCAATTCAGAAAAAAAAAAGAGAACTTTATACTATAATTAGTAGTCGATGGTTCCTAAGAGAATTCTATGATAATATTAGGATTTGTCAGTACAATAATAATAATATAAAAAAAAACAGCAAAATTTTTAAACAGATGTTTTTACTGCAAAAATAGTTCTGCAAATTAGAATAACAAACATCTTATTTTATAAAGTATATTTCAATTTCCTGAATGCTACTATGAAGTACCCATGATTTCTTATTATTCATACTAAATTATTATTTTTTCCATAAATAGGGTGAATGATGTATGTGCAAGTCTATATTAATAACAAACCAACTGTACCCCCCCCCCAACTCTTCCAGACTACAACACTTTTAAGCCCATAATGTTTCGCACGTTATGCCAGAATTACTTTCATAATGTCCCAATAATTATCACCGTACCTCATAAAATGTTCGACCTATATAAAAGGTAGATAATATCATAGTTTGGGTTAGCTTGCATCCAAACAGACAAATGTTATCGGACGTTGTCACCATGCGATGGATAAATTGAGATTTCGGCCGAGACACTTGCAGCGTCAGCTTAGGTTTAAGGAGTTACGGTATCTTCCCCAACTTTTTCGAAACCTTTGATTTTTTACAAAATCACAGTTACCCTTGTTTTGCAAATAAAAGTGTTTTTATAAGTAATACTTTCCCATCTCAACGTACAAGAGTATTTATAATACCATTAAAAAAAGTAATTGTTTTTCAAGTTTTTAAAAAAAATTTGCATTTATGCTTTTACATTATGAAATGAATGATTAATTGGCAAAAAGAGGCTTAAATATTTTTTGCAAGATATTTTTCATTCCCCTCAAAATTGAAACCTTTTAACATACATTTCCTATCATGAAATCCACTTTGCTTTAAAAATGTTTGTTAATAAATAGTTTGTCACTCATCAATAAATAAAGATTTTTTGTAAGAAATTTTTGAACAAAAAAAATTCAATTGTTTTTTTTATTTCTCATTTAACATCTGGTAAAATTGGTCCACTTTTTTTTTTAAGCTAAGATCCTAACTTCAGATTTTTGATACCTTAATTTGAAACTGAAATGTTTGGAAAAATTTTACATGAAATTAAAAAAAACGTGTATCTTATTTTGGATTTCATTTCACTATTGTGGAAAATTACCAAATCCAATTGAACTTAAAAAAGCATTGCAAGACAAAGATACGTTTTAAACTTTATAAATACTATAGATTATATTTCCAAATTTAAAATAAAAAAATACTTTCAACTATTAAAGTATCTCAAAGTTCTTGTGTACAATCTTCTTTACCACCAAAGCTATGAAAGGAACACAAAATATTACCTGTAATAAAAGTTATTTTATCTTTTAATGCAAGGGTGGCTTCTCAAAATGATCTTATGTTCAAAACAAAATCAGATTACAATGACAAGCTACAAATTAAAATAATTTATTTAAATGTCAAAATCAATTCCTGTTATTACTGAAGTAAATTTTCCCAAAATATTTTTTTTGCACCTCAAAGATGCCATCAAATGAAACTACATTACATCAGTGTTTTGAGTTACATGACCTAAATCTACACAAAATGAAAAGACAAAACTATAAAAGCCCAGATAAACTCAAACTTAAGTATAAATACATTTGTGAGAAATTAGTTACAACAAATGTATCAAAGTGGTAAGATAGTAGAACTGTCATCAGCACATTTAACTTGTCTCTTTATGGTTGACAAATAAAAGTTACAAGTCAACAGGAAATACCAGGTTTTTATTGGCTCAAAGGGCAAGACTGTGTAGTAAACATTGGTTCATGATGAGCTTTTCTTCCAAACTTCATTAGCAGGAATACATGTGAATGAGTTACATAAAAATAAAAAAAACATGAGCACAAGTGTGAATCTGTTTGACGTTGCTGGTGGGGTGAATGACCAGACAGAAGGTAACATACATTTGTATAGTTGTATGTTTGTATTCTCACGTCTTGGTATAGAAACAAGCTAACAAATATTTCAAACAATGTTTCATTTTGCAAACTTTTGTAAATATACATGTAAAAAAGCAACATCAAAATAGTAATATATATATATATATATTTATTTATTTACAGAGAAATAATGTTCATTCCCAACAGGATGATACTGGTTACCTTACAACAACATCAAAAATTCATTTCTTTTTTTGGGTAATCAAAACAGTTTAATTGTTTTATATATATATGTGTGTTAGACCTAACTGGATACTGAGATTTACCTATAGAAATTAATTAAGTGCAAACTTACTCATTTGAACATTGTATAAGGCTCTTGCTTGACTCCAATTTAATGTTTAATATTGGCTGTTTTATTATAGGAAAGATCAAAATCTCTTGAAAATTATGCACGAAATGTAAAAACTTCAGAAACTGATATAAGCCCAAATATATACTAAAAACTTAACGAATAGCTTGGTGTTTGATCTGCGTAGACTAATGAACAGAGGTGATATCACATTTTTACATCCTTAAGAAATATTGCTACCATAACAAACTCTAGGATCCCACCCCATTCCACAAGGTAATTATTTACTATATGTTCCACCTCTGCTATTTTTCTCAGTTACAAAAAAAATGCTTATTAAGATAATTTGTTTTTTACTTGAAAATTGTAATAATCCATTTTTTTAAGCTCATATGCTCCAATTTAAGACACCCATCGTAAGTATGGTATTTGAATGCATTTTCATCCTTAATTCCAGATATGGAATACCAAGAATATTTTGGGAGTCAGTTATCAGGCAAAATTGGATTCCATCCTGTGGCTCCAAAATTTCTCACCTCATATGAACTATTCCTAACCATTCACTAGAATGAAGACCTAAACTGATACACTACAGCAAATCCAGGTTTCTTTGACCCTCTGTACATGAATTCAATATTTTTCATTAGATTTTATACACTTAACCCATTCATCATGTTTTTAAGCTTTTTTCTCTTATTTATATTTTCAACCAATTACTTTGGGGTTATTTTGACAATTTTTCAACTTCAAATTGTACCCACCCAGACTAAGGTCAAACATGCCATTCTGCACTAGTTAGCCCATTGTATCTCAATCTAAAACTTACTTTGGATTAAAGCAACCTTACCCGATAAAGCAGGGAAAAACTAAAGCTTTCATATGAGTGCCATTATTTAGATCACCGTCCACCTATAGGACACCAGTAATTTTATGGACTTGCAAAGATAAAATCTGGGGTTCGATTTCCTGCAGATAGAAACTAAATCTATGTCACCAAAATATTTATATCGACAAATTGAATAATATTTAAGATAGTTTTATTTGTAGTAGAATTAAGAAGAGCTGTGTCCCTGACTTAGAAAAGCTAACTACAAAAAAATAGTCTTTTCAGAGAGAGAGAGTGAAAGATAGTAAGCAATCAAACAGTGTACTAAAGATGTTTTTGTTAGCTAATTCAGGGTAGTAAATAAATAATTTTTTCAAATGTTTACAATCCAAACAAACATTTTCTTCAATAGAGGAATAAGATTAAGAAATGAAAATGCATAGCTTTGAAAAACTTAAAATTCCCTTGTAAAATGCAGGACATTAATAAACCAAACAAAGCAGAGTAGAGAAAAAAAAACTATAATTAAAGCTAAGAAAGATTTCATGACTAAAAAAATCCACTTCAACTTGAAAGGTTTTCTACTTAAGTTACAATAACTAGAAAGAAAAAAAAAAAAGATAATGATATTTTAAGAGGTTTTAAAAGGAACCCTATTTGGGGAGAAGAGAATAAAACTAAAGTGCTATAAAAAAAAAAAACTTACTCATGTTTTTGCCAATAAAGGCAAGGAAGATACCAAACTGATCTATTATTTTTTTAAACTATTTGTTGACTTTTGATATATAAAATTTATATTTTTCTCCAGAAAAATCATCCATATATCATACTTGCATTATTAACCAGATCTTTAGAATATAGATCTGATTAGCTGGAATAATGAAGACATACTCAAGTACCTGTGTAATTATTTTTACAAATTTTAGGCATAAGACACATATCCCTTTCCTGCAGGTTAATCCCTGCTCTGCCCTACATTTTAAAAAGTAAATGTGTCACGCTGAAGATAATGTATACCACGTATTATATTTTTTTAAAACCTTAAAAAACTGGGAATAGGTGTAACATTTGTAAGAATAATTATACAGGTACTGGAAAGACTTGTAGGCCTTTGTTAGTCCAACTATTCAGAAACCAGTATCATGAAGAAACAATTACCAAAAGCTTACTATGAGCTAAGTAAAAAATTGACACTAAGAGGAAGTGAATACAAGACTAACTTAGTGCAGAAGTCTAAGAATCTATTTTTGAGAAAGATTATTATGCAGTTTCCGTAAACGTTTACCACATCATTTTAAAATTCAGATTATACCCTCTTCGAAAACTACATTGATTTTTCACAAAACCCCTGCACAAAATATGCATGTCCCTTTGTGTTCCAAATTAGTTGATATTTGGTTAAACATAAAACAGAATGATGCTGATTCATAAAGGTAAAATACCAGTAAAGATTCCACAAGTTTAATGGGATTCCATGGGTATCAACTTAGTGCAGAAATAAAGTATTTTCTGTGTTTAATAGGAATTACCTTATAGTCTTCATAAAATGCATAACACTAAAGTACTAGTCTTCAACACTGCAACAAAACCCAAAAAGTTGTGTATATATTTATATACAAAATTAAATATGGATTCTATTATAGGACATTTTTTTATTATCTCATCTGAATGTATACATGGCTTCCCAGGTACTAATAACATCTACTTATATTCCTGTACACAATGCCCTAATTGTAATTTTTTTTTGTATACCAAACATTTGGTGCAATTTTTAAAAAGAAAAGATCTAGATAGGATCCCAGAAACTACAGGCTTATTTATCTGACTTACGTTACCAAAGTTGAAATATGTTGTTAAAAGTTATTTAAAGAGTTAATAATTGTCGGTACAGTTGCAGAAAACTTTTTTTACTGCCTAATTTCCAGGATTTTTTTTAAGCATCTCCATTTATTTTATTTTTGGATTCCAGTTCACGGACTTAAAAAGGCCTGTGAGAATATACCTCACAACAGACTGATTAACAAGTTGGATACTTAAGAGATTGATGAAAAAAAAGTCAAGAAGGGTATTAAGATTTGGCTTGGTGATAGAAAGGAAAAAATGCATTTAAATGGGCAATTTTCCAAATGGGCTTGTTTCAGGATATTAGTTTTGAATTATTCATATCATTGATATGAATGACTTTTTTTCCGGTCATATTTCTAAATTTGGTGATGACAATAAAACACTGGTAAGAGCCAATTTCATTGAGAATGCTTCTTGTACCCAAAAATGATCTTGAAAGTCTTAGTGAACATATCAAGGTACAGATAAGTCTTAATGTTAAGAAGTGTAAAGCTTACACAGAGGTTGCATTAATGCAAAACAAAACTGTGCATATATTATGGAAAAATGTGTAGACTGTGCATACAATTTTTAAATCCATCTTGGATAGACATAACAGGAGTTTATACACTTAAAACAATGCAATCACTATCAACTGAAATTGTTTGATTATTCTGACAGTTTTTCTCTCATATCTGATGATGGACTATCTAGACAGCCAACTAGGTATTGGCAAGACCAGTTATAGATTGTATAAAAATTGTTAACAGGTCATATGTAAGGTGATACATGTAGGTTTTCACAATTCAAATTTTTGTTACAATTTAAATGGGAATACATTAAATACTGTGGTTGAAGAAATAGATCTTAGTGTTCTGGTTGAAAAATCACTTAGGTCATCTAAACAGTGTATTGTAGCTAGCGATAGGGCTAATAAGATTTTGGGTAGCATCTAAAGAAATATTGAATACAATACAAGGGATATTACTGTTTCACTGTATAGATCACTTGTAAGGCCCCATTTAGAGTACTGTGTACAGTTTTGGGCTCCCTTCCTCAAGAAGGAGATTGAATTGTTGAAGAAGGTTCAGAGAAGAGCCACTAGGATGATACCTGGGATGGTGGGATTGGCCTATGAGAAGAGACTAAAATCTCTAAACTTAATTATAGTATTTTGGCACTTGTGTGTAAATTTAAAATCATAAATAATATTCAACGTTAAACTGGTACACGATTAAAAACATTTTATTCATGTATCAGTTTAACGTTGAATATTATTAATGATTTTATCTCTAAACTTATTTTCTCTGGAGAGAAGAAGGGTCAGAAGGGATTTGATTGAGGTGTTTAACATCATTAAGGGTATTAATAATATAAATTCATCAAACTTTTTAGTTTAGCAGTCAAAAAGATAGGACACAAGTTCACATTTTGGCAGCATAGGAGTTGCCTGCAGTTTAGACAGTATTACTTTCCAAACAGGGTGGTTGGCTTTTGGAATGAGCTGCTTTCAAGTATGGTGGAGGCAGAAAATTTAACTGAGTTCAAGAAAAAAATTGGATGAATACATGAGTAGTAAGAGGGTGGTTATAGTTCGGAGCTTGGAAGGGACATCCTTGATGGGCTAATAAGCTCCTTTTTATCCCTTTGAAATTTTATGAATAATTTATGAAATTTATATGAATAGGAGTAAGCAGAGAGCCTGTGTACATAGCACTTATTGCTTGGTTTCTCACTGCTAATTGTAAGGCATATGTACACAACAATTGGTGACTAAGTTTGTAGCAATATTTTTTAAAACCCTAATGGAAATTTGGATAAAAATACTTGTGAGAGGAACATTGGTGTAAAATACACACACACACGGAATTAAATGATACTGTTGATAACAATAAAGCTCAGTTTACTAAGTGTTTGGCTGTGGTAAAATGAGCAAAAGAGTTCTTAGTTATACTTAAAGGAACTCACTTCCCAAAATGTTTAAATGTTCAGCTCTTGGTTGATTTAACATCTATCCAAGACAAATCCATCAGGACGTGGTTTTCATTGTCTATTAATATTCTAGTGCAGGGGGTGGTGGGGGTGTCTATCAGTCATGTATGAGAAAACAACCAATGCTGCCAGAACTTCATGAAAGTATACTTCGTTTGTCATTAACTCACCACTGGAAGGGATAAAATCCAATTCACTATTCATCATGGAAACGAGGCTATCTTTTACTAACGCATTACTTGTGATGAAATATATAATTTGTTTGGTGATACTCACAAGAATAATACATCAACAACCCATTCTCAGGTGAACCAAAAGATACTAAAAAATAAAATTTAATGCACTACCATTAATATTATGCTCAAAAAGTCAGAAGCAAAAATGTTTTCTATGTTCTTTTAATATTATGCCTAATCGATCTACATTTAGAAGCATACAGAATTAGTTTTGGTCTTTGCCACACACACAAAAAGAGAGATACAAGTATTTGTCTCTCATTCTTTTATGCCTTAAGTTTTTGAAATTATTATTGCACAACTGGTGGTTTGGCATGGAGCAAATTTTCAAGCCACCTGAATAATGAAGTAAATTAAATATGAACGTCTCTTAAGGTTACCAATTAAATCAGACACAAGGAAACCAACCAGAAACTTCAAGGTGGCCATGTGGTAGGTTGAAACATGGGAATAATGCATGAAGAACTCATAACAATAATAATAATAATTAACAAAAGTAATCTGACTTGTAAGTTGTACTGTTGTAGAGCTTTTCAGCAAAGCCATTTCTTGGGGTAACTATCATAATAAAAACATATTAAACAAAACATTCAGACAGAACCCATCATTTCACGTATCCAGTTTTTTTGGTTAGACAAAGTGTGATGTCTAACACAACTGTCCTTTTAAGCCCCAAGACTAAAATAAGTAATACTAATAGGTTTAAGCTTTGAAATCCTAAACAGGTGAAAACTTTTTCTTAGTCAAGAAAAAAAAGAACTTATGTTAATGTTATAAAACTACTTAGTTTGTTAGATGATCCAATTTGTATTATTAGTTTAAATTACTGTTGGTTAGTTGTAAAGGAGTTAAAGTTCATTATTAAATTTATTATACGAGGGATGGCCTCAAAAGATCGAATGGTTTTCTGTCACACTAGTTTTTAACATTTCATAATATCGATAAGCATTAGGCCTAATATTAATAGTGGTACTCGGGGGTGATATTCTACCGATACAGACCGGTACCGAGTACAGAAAGTTATTTTTTAATGTAGTACTTGAGATTAGCACTTTAAGAATTAATAGAACTAAAAATTCATAGTTCAGTTAAAGGATAGAAAAAATAATAAGGAAACGGTAAATAAAAACATAAAATAAAATTTGCTATCTCGTAAGTTCTTGTATAATTATTTGGAGTTTATATGTCATTTGTTTTTCTAACTTTATTAGGAAAATGAGACGCTATTTATATTACAGGTATTTGAATCAGCCACCATCAGATGTCAGCACAATCTTTTAATGTTAACTGAACAAGCGCGCATACGCACTCATAAGGTGTAATGATGGATGAACCGACGGAGGGAGAGAATTTGATTAAAAGATTTTTAAGAGATTTTAAACATGAAAGTTCTCCGGGATCTGATGAAGGTGTTCATCATCGAGTTGGATTTATTGGAAGTTATCGCCTTACTTCAGAAGATGTCGAAGGAGAAGTGTTTGATTGGGTAATGCAGTACTTGGAACAAAAGTAAGTCACTTCGGCTAGTGTTACAGTGCTTGAAATATCGCCGGCAAATGCAGTGTTTGAACTTTGAACTTGAAGTAATACTAATAATGTGTATGTGCATTAAAATTTGTCGAATTTAATGTGTTACAGCTTACGGTAATGTTGTACGCCAGGAGTGAAATCCTCAAAAACAAGGAGAAAAAAGTAGAAGTACTCAGCTGGGTGAAATGGAAATGTTTTTGAAAAAGAAGTCTGTGTGTAACTGTAAACATGAAAAACGACAAAACAGCTCAAATAAGTCCCAGTAGTCCCCCAAGCTAGAGCACGTTGAAACTGAGTGTGTTTGTATTATGAAACTTGCACAAGCTTCCCCTAGCGGTGACGTACAGATGTTAATTTTGTGAAATATTATGTAAATCAGTTAATCACATGAGACGTAACCTAGAGGTCTAACCAAATAAAACCTTGCCTTGAGCTTAAACAAGTTAGTTGTCGAGATAAAGTTAAAACAAATTATTGTTAATTGTCTAATTTGGGATTTTTTTCGGAATTAGGTTTTTCTTCTTTTGATTCTTAACTCCTTTATTTATTGAAACAATTAATTGGTATTTATGTTGTATTGTTCATTAACGTCAGTATCAAATCCTGGCCAGGCACGTATTTATTCACTGTTTTCTTTTTTATTGTTGTTGTTTTGTAAGTGATAAAACTTGTATTCCAATCGTTCGGAAAGTTTTATTTTGGATTTATGTGGTTGTTAAAATTTAATAAATTATTTTTTGTTCGACCCTAGTTGTAGAGGCATTTTGTTTTAGTCTGTTACAAACTTTTATTTTAACCGACATTTCGCCTTTGCGTCTTCTTCAGAGCTTATATATAAAACTGTTTAGAAATGAATAAAAACCCTATAACCCGAGCGCTTTTGAAAGGTGGACCTTTCTTCTTCATGGGCAAACATAAAACTGTTTGATATTACTAGCACTAAAGGTGAAACGTCGGTTAAAATAAAATTTATATTATAATTATCTTGAATATATAGGTCTTTGTTTTCTAACTTTGTTATTAAAATGTGCAAATCCCTCCAGTATGCACAACAAATTCTGAAAGACAATAAAATAGTGTCTCAACCATTGCTTTTTCTGTCTTATCCCAGCCGGCCATATGAGCTCTGGCAGAATAGATATTATCTACTATAGAGAAAAAAAAAAAAAAGAAATAGTGCAAATGGAGCAAGGCAGTGTCAATGACTTTCTGAACCATGTGTTTATGCTAAAACTGCATACAAACTAAACGAAAGAAAAAACATTAAAATTCCTATATAACTATATAGCGAGTTGAAAACATGTTGCATGTTTTAATATCATAATATATCGAGGTTATAGTCTTAATTATGTTGTTTGAGAATAACCAGTTACGTGATAAGCTCTAATCATTTTAGGTAAATCCTAAGTTTTCTGTCAATTTGTTTGTTTGTTTTGTCATTAAGCACAAAGCTACACAATAGGCTATCTGTGCTCTGCCCACCACGAGTATCGAAACCCCGGTTCTAGCGTTGTAAGTCCGCAGACATACCGCTGTGCCACAAGGGGGCTATATTTGATCGATCCTCTCGTTATAAAGTGGATCGATTTAATACTATTGCCAAAATCAGTTTCACCTGGAAATACTACAAATGCATATAATATTCAAGTCAGGCGTGGCCCAGTGGTTAGCATGCTGGGCTGGAAATGAGATGATCAATGGTTAAAGCCCACGATACACACATTAGAACCTAAGACTTGGTTGTTTAGTCCATAGGTTACACATGATGCCATTTATGTTCAAAATAACGTCCTGCTCCCCAGTGACTCAACAGTAACTCTGAAGGCTTATAACGCACTCTAAAACCGGGTTTCATTACCCATGATGGGTGCAGCATAGATAGCCCATTGTATATCTTTGTGCTTAACAAAAACATACAAACAAACATGACGTCCTAACACTTATCTAGCTCAAATTCGCATTTATACGTTCTAAAAAAAAGAGAGAAAAATGAGGAAGGTCAAAGTATAAAACAAATAAATTCTACCCCCTCCCCAGTCGCACAGTGGTATGTCTGCAGAGTTACAGTGCTAGAAACCGGGTTTCGATATCCGTGGTTGGCAAAGCACAGATGGCCCATTGTGTAGCTTTGTGCTTAATTACAAACAAGAAATACATTCTCTAAATCATATTTCTTCCCTTTACTATTTCATGGATAACACTGAGGGAGAGCTTTCGTAATTTACTAATTGCCTTTCACCTTTTTTAATTTCGAAAAACACACTTTTAGAAAATGAAGTTTGGGTACGGCTTGAATTTGTAGTGAAGGACACTATATAACAAATGCATACATAATGTTTCGACAAGCTTATTATGACATAAGTTTGTCGAAACGGTGTACGTTTGTAATAAAGTGTCTTTAAATACCCATCCAAGCTGTATCCAAACTTTAAATCGGAGTTTAGTTCCCCGAGGTGGACATAGAACAGGTAGCTCTCATTTTGTAACTTTGGGCTAAAACCAACAATAACAAGTTTCCATAAAAAAAAAGACTGCATTTCTTAACTTGAAAGACACTGGATTTAGTTTTCTTGTTCCTCGGTAACTCAGTGGTAAACGTATGGACTTACAACGCTAAAATCTGGAGTTCATTTCCCTGAGAGTAGTTAGAGTACAGAAAGCTTATTGTGTAGCTTTACACTAAAACAACAGCAAAGGCTCATTTTCATCTAGTCACAATAAAAAAGCATTTTATAATAATGAACATAACAGTGTATTTCTGTATTTAACGTGTACATACTTATTGAAATGTAGTGTAAAATCG
Source organism: Limulus polyphemus (assembly GCF_000517525.1). Classification (NCBI taxonomy): domain Eukaryota; kingdom Metazoa; phylum Arthropoda; class Merostomata; order Xiphosura; family Limulidae; genus Limulus; species Limulus polyphemus. Next base: position 150,538 of record NW_013667265.1, on the reverse strand, counting down.
ATAGTCAGAAATGCCTGTCAAAATACATGTACAAACAATCTGGTGCATTCAATATTCAAAACAAAACAGATTAATTTTATTTTTACTGTGTCATGTATGTTCTAACTAAACCTTTTCATATTATAAATACTTTGCAAATTATTATTTTTTATTACAATAATCATAGCGCTCCCTATGAAGCATTATATATCCACAAAAAGTGTAGTTCTCTGGTACAAGCTGTGGTAATTTAAATTAGGTTTCTTCGGTGAAGAGGGATATATATATCAAGCTGTTAAAAAGAAAGTGAGAGAAGTGGATATACCACATTTTCACGCATTTTAGTTAACAACTATTATAGAAAGGTTTAAACTTAGACCAATTATTCAACTAATTTGTAGAACGTCATGATGCATTCAGAGTGTGAGGAAGGGTAAGTTAGTTTAGTTACTTAGTTAGGGTCTTTTTTATTACTGTTATTTGCTGAAAATTTAATGCAACTGCAAGAGTAAGGAATTAGACTTTAACGTTAAGACATTTAAAACTAAATAACAATCGAAGAAATCTGAAAATCTGAGCGTATCCGAAAGATGTATTCTTATTCAAATTATTGAATATTTTATTTACACGCAAAAGCATAGGTGTTCAGCGCTGGCCAAAGTACATGTATTTCCCTTTATTTGTGAGTTCCATTGCAGCACGTTTGGCAGTCCATAGACCTTTATTTTTTAACTCTAGGAACCAAATATAGATAATTTTCCAATAATTTTTCTAGCATTGATTTTAAATTCAATTTAACTTAAAAGAATGTTCTTTCCACATGCCACCTCACAGGTCAGCTGTAAGTCTGAGGGTGTACAATGCTAAAAATTGGGTTTCAGTACTTGTAGTGAGTATAGCACAGATAACCCTTTGTTTTGTATAGCTTTGTGTTGAACAACATAAATACTTTCATGTTTGCACCCCTTTCCCTCCAGTTGACCAGTGTGACCTTTGTTCCATGTTTTTCTGTTCTCTCAGTGTCCATGCTCTTTCACTCGTATTACCAGGTTACCCAAGGGCTGTTGCTTACTAATGAGTTCGTTCAATTTCTAGTTGAATGATATGCTTCTGTGGCTTATAGGCTGTTATCAAATGTTACTTAAAGGTTCCACCCATGTTCTGTGGTTGAAACCTGTCTCCAATCTAGTGATGAGTAGTCTATCAGAAGTATGATCCTGTCATGATCTTCAGTGTTAATAGACAGTTGCATCCTTGTATTCCTCACATTTTATTCTGAATGATGTGAATTGCTCAGTTTTAGCTGCTGACCATTCAAACATTAGATGTCCACCTCTCCATATGGCTCATGCCCATTTGGTCGTATCTTTCCTGACTGGGCTATTTAACTTATTTATCCGTCCAGGACTTCTGTTGTGTTGAGTAGTCCTAAGGTTTCTCTCCACATCCTGCTGCCACTTTTCACTGTGTTGAACATATTGCCATCTGCCTGGACCTTCTCAATAGTCTTGATGTTTTCCAGTGGAAATACCTCTTTTTTACATCTTTCTCGGTCTCACTAGCACGTGACTTGACCAATATCAATTTGTACTACTGCTTATTCTGCACCTTCTCTCAAGTGTGGGTATGATTGGTGTTATATAGTTGGGTTGCTATGAGTAGTGCATATCTGGCTAGAAACCTCTCTTGTAGTAATGCTGTTCAAATGAAGCCAATGTGCAGTATGTTGTTTGGCTGCTACTGTTTCTATTCTGACAGCTGAATTCTGCACCCTCTGTTACTTGGTTGTTGCTGACTTTTCTGCTGATGCACACAATTTGTTTTCTAACTGTATTTTGGTCATAACTGCTGTTCTAATCAGGTTGTTGAGGGTCCTTTGCTGCACTTTCTGCAGTCCATCAGAAAAATGACAGTTTTTGTGAGAAATCCTTCTGTGTGTATGTATATCAGCATGAATGGAGAGACATGCTATTCAACATACAGCAAGCTTTATCTGGTTAGTTAGAAATTTTATTATCCTCAGCCCACTGGTAGAGGCTTTTGATGGCTTCTTGCTGACCTTCCACTGTTTCCATTGGTGTTTGTGATGCTTGTAACAGTTATATAGTCAGCATGTGTGTATGTTTTGGTACTGAATCTTTTAATTTTTGAAATTGAATTATAATGTGTAAGTTCTATTTTTTAGTTATTGTATTTGCCAATTTTTTATAGTTATAAGTTTTAATTCTAGTAACCCTTCTCTGAACAATTCAGTGTCCTTCCTCAGGTGAGGAGACCAACACTGAACACAATATTCCAAATGTGGCCTAACCAGTGACCTGTACAATGAAATTATAA
>NW_013667265.1:146509-147341 GCF_000517525.1 Limulus polyphemus | reverse complement strand
CGTAACCATGTTGTCTATCTAATAAAATTCAAAACTTTGTTAAATGACTTTGCAAAGCACCTGTTCACAGATTTTCCAAAACTTTTCCCACAACTGATGTAAGACTAATGTGTCTATAATTACTGGGACAATTTTTATCACCTCCTTTGAAAAGAGGAATTACATTAGCTAACTCCCAATCCTCTGGTACCTGCCCACTATTCAAAGAAAGCAGTAGTAAGTGGTTCACATATCCAATCTTTAACTTCCTTCAAAACCATTGCAGAAATATTATCTGGCCCCTTATCGTTCTTTAAACTACCCAATTTTTTGTTAACAAGCTCAGAATTAATGCAGTCATCTTGTTTGATCTCGTTTCCATCTATCAACTGTTCAAGATGTGGAATACTGCTTAAATCTTCATCAGTAAAAACCAAAGAAAAAAGCAAAATCTAATAACCCAGCCATATCATAATCATCAGACATGGGCCTTCCTTTATAATCCCTCAAGGGTCCTACCCCCCCCATCCTAACATTTTGTTTACTCTTAATCCCTTTCAAGATGGGTCACAGGTGAAAGGCCATGTCATCTTGTTTATTGACTCGCATTCAAAATTTTATTGAACTACTATTTCATGAATTTATGTCAATAAGTTTGGTATCAAACTTTAGATTAAAATTCATATAATTTAAATTTTAGAACTATACATTACTCAATTTCTTAATTTAAAAGTAAATATTAAAAAAACACAGATAAACATAGATTTTTTTAATTTTTTTGTGTGTGTCACGTGGTATGTTGAATGCAGCACTGGTTCAAATTAGATGTTTGTGAAGTCAAAAATACTAAGTC
>NW_013667265.1:114034-145578 GCF_000517525.1 Limulus polyphemus | reverse complement strand
AACATTTATGTTTTCATGTTATAATTTGTGTTAATTCTAGAATGAAAGAGGCATAATTTATGTTTTTTTCCTAATTTTTTTATGGTGGTTGTGAGATCATTCAAATCTACTGAACCCGTACAGAGATTAATTACTGAAAATGACAGATAAAATATAAAGTTTTTTCTTAAGACACATCTGATAACTATCCAGACGTTATAAAGATTTTGCATATGAAATTTCAAAATTTTCTTATGCATAAAAATATTTTTAATTTTAAACTGAAAATTACCTTGCATGATAGATAGGCAAGATGTAAAAAGAAGAAAAAAAAAGGCATGAGAGAAACATTGCTTTACGAACCTTACGACTTATCAAAAAATTAGATATTTTTGTGAATGAAAGCACTGTAATGTTTACTGATAATCTGCCAAATTTCATTAATGTTCACTTACTAATTTAAAAGTTATAGGATGAAAACTATAACAAGTACAAAATGGTTACAAGGTCGTCAATCGACCGACCTCATATTGAAAGTTAATGTGTTCAAAGAAATCCTTTCTGTTAATTTTTACATTTTTAGCCAACACTTTCTCATAGATAATTTTTTATGTCCTAATTTCCTGTTTCACCACTTTCTTGATATTCTATAATCTTCTAAATCTCCCGTCATACCAGTCAATTTAAATATCTTAAATTTGTGATGCTTTTTTTAATTTTATCTCTTATACTCTTAGTGAGACAACCTGGTTTTTACTTGCAAATATATATACCCTAGTGTGTATGTGTATATATTTTATTTTTTTTTAAATGGTGAAAGACTTGTATGTTGTATATGCCCAATCTGTTTATTTTAATTTTGAACAAATAAATGGCATAAACGTCTTGGTTATCATTTGGCAGTAAATCCAACTTATAGTTCCAATCTAACACCATACTGTATATCTTGTTTCAAGATTCTGAGTATTTATTTTGACTCGGAAGAGTATAAAAAAGAGCTTGTGAATGACTTTGAAAGTTTGTGATAAACATGTAACGTGGAATTAGCTTGAAAATATAATTTTATTTAAGTATTCCATATTTAAAGTTAACAAAATGATAGCATTGTCTTCAAGTATTGCTAGCTGAGAGTAAAACAGAACGATGATGTTATCCTTATATTTCATTTTCAATAGAAATATATAATCTCATCTGTTTCTTATCTTTTTCTTTTTTCTTATCTGTAACTTAGATGTATTGAAACAGAGATTGAAGCCTTGAAATCAATCTATGTTCATGAATTGGAAGTTGAATATGCTGAGAGGTAAGAGCATTTTATTTGTTTGTCAAATATATCCATAAACTAGAGTGCTACAGTTGGATAACGATTCATATTTTTCTTCTATGTTGTTCTCTCTAAAATCCTGTTGCTTAATATTAAAGGCTTTTACAATTTGGAATAACTAACCTTTCTAATTATGACCACCTTATTCTCACAGCTTTTTATCGGTTATCTGAGGTTTTATCATTCTTTGTTTTAATTTTTGTTCTCATTTTGTAGTTGGTTTTAGTATAGTAATTAAGAACATAATTTATTCCCCATGTTTCAGTAACGAAAAAAAGTATTATTTAATGATGTAGTTTTAAGTTTGAACCTGATTACACCACAAGGCAGGATGTGTCTCTTAAAACACCAGCAGCAGAGACATGCAACATTGCTGGCCAGAGACGTCGCTAGCCACTGGCATATGGGGGTCCATGCCTCGATTCTACTTGACAATGCCCCAAATCCCCAGGTGACATTTTGAAACATTAGAATAGAAAAACCATGATCGATATCATACCGAGATGCCAAAAATTCCCATGCTTATGGGGAGAAGCCCAGAATCTTTTAAGCACATAGTGATAGAACAATAATCTATATCGAATTGATATAAAATAATACTTTTGAAGATTTAGTAGATGGTAAAAATTATTACAGCATACAAACCAGGGCACACTTTGTTAAATATCCAGTGGGGTGGGTAAGACAATAAAATAGCATAGCAAGCCTTGAGACAGTAAAAAGGATCGCCAAATTACTTGCATAACTATACCCAATCAACTGCTAAGAAATCCATTATGAATCCGTCATTTCCCAAACTCTGTCACCATTCAAGATAAGTGCAGTTATTATTTATTTTAGAATGCATTTTTTAATGCTGAGTATGTGGTTGCCTGGTTATGCAAACACAGTATGGTACAAGGTTAATTATGAAATAGGTTCTACTGCATATAAGAACTCAGTTCCAAAGATTCTTAATTGTCCATATTAGTGTTTTTTTTTTGTGCGTGTTTTGTAAGGTTGATAATCACTAAATTAAAGGACCCCCCCCCCCCAAAAAAAGAGGGGTTGTACAGTAGCAGATGCAAACATTTAAAATTCACACCAGAAAAACATTGTAATTTCATTATCTTTGATTGGAAAAAGAGGGAGGGGGATAATCTTATCCCACCCCTAGGATGGCGATTGAAGGTATAAAAAAGAAAGAAAAAATCAGCCAGGGAAATCCCCCATTGTACCTTGAAACCAGCTAAAATTGTTCTAATGTCAATTGAACTGTGACATTTGTGATTTATTGGTAAACATTTAATTTCTTAAAAACATTTTTTTTTATTCACTTGATTAAAGAAGTCGTAACGAATCACTTTATACAAATTAGGAGTTTTATCAGTTCCTTATTTGTTTATAAGCTGTTTTCTTTTCTTCTAATTGTTATTCCAGTGATCAGCCAACAACTGTAGCTGTTCATCTCCATCCTGCTACAGGAGAAAATATTGAAAAACAGTTTGTAAGACTTACACTAGTATTGAAGCTTTCATCAAGAGTAAGAATATTCTAAATTTTCATCTTACTATAATGGATGTGGTACATGTGTATGTATGTGTGTATGTACGTATCTAGGGTACTATAATGGATGTAGTACATATGTATGTATGTATGTATGTATCTAGGGTACTATAATGAATGGAGTATGTATGTAACCAAAAACTACATGAAAATGTGGCGCCATCTATTGAATTGCATCACAAACAGAAATCCATAAAAATATTTCACATTTTAGGTATTCAAGACTCGGACAATTTGAAAAATAGCAATGGCATGTGCAACAACCATTTCTTCATGACAAAACACAGTTTTAAATAAAAGTACTCTCCCACACAAAAAGAACACAACTTTCACTTGGACTGTACATGAGGGTTTGATTATATCTTTATTGATGTAATGTGTAAATATAGTATTAAAACAAATGGTGTTTTTAAAAGGAAAAACTATTTTTTCAATAAAGGATAGCACTTTTAATATATAAAAAAAACATTACAGTTTTTAATTGGTGAAATTTAGGAAAATTTTGAGCTTTGTACGTTTGAATAATTTTGATGTAATAAGTTATGCAGGACTAAAGATAACGGTCTGAAGACTTTTTCCCATGCAGTACTTCCCAGAAAAAAACTTTTTTTTTTTTTTAGTAAAATGTTCACTTTTTAAAAAAAATTTTTAGAATTGGGTATGAACACTACGATTAGTAAATACTAGCCCAAATAGCTGGCCGTAGGGGAATATTTCTGATAGTACATTAAAAAATGACATTTTTCTCCCATGCAAAGTGACTGACTAACATCAACATTGTTATAAATTTAGATAATGCATCACTGTAAATTTGTTTAGTGTGACTAAATTATAACCGTTTAAAACCTACTGTTTCATTTTTTTAAGTCTGTGAGAATTGGAAGAGTTCTATTGGTGGGTTGTACATACTAGTTGCTTGAAAATTGTGCTCACCACAGAGGGAACTTAGTTGTGAAAGGGGAGCCAAAGACTACCTGGAGGAATCACCTGTTTTAACCACTTACACCACTTACAGTAGTGTGTTGTCTGTCAGTAGACATTAAAATGATGTCACATATGGGACACTTAGTGTTGTAATTTGTACTGTCGGGATGTCAGTAAAACAACCCCATGCTGTAAATTTTTGGAAATTTTTTTCTCTCTCTCTGCAATGTTTCTACGACGTATTGTGTAGTGTTTTTGGAAATTTTTTCACTCTCTGCAATGTTTCTACGATGTACTGTGTAGTGTTTTTGGAAATTTTTTCACTCTCTGCAATGTTTCTACGATGTACTGTATACCGTTTTTGGAATTTTTTTCACTCTGCAATGTTTCTACGACATACTGTGTACCATTTTTGGAAATTTTTTCACTCTGCAATGTTTCTACGATGTACTGTGTAGTGTTTTTGGAAATTTTTTCACTCTGCAATGTTTCTACGACGTACTGTGTGTACCATTTTTGGAAATTTATTCACTCTCTGCAATGTTTCTACAACGTACTGTGTACCTTTTTGGAATTTTTTTCACTCTACAATGTTTCTATGATGTACTGTATACCGTTTTTGGAAATTTTTTCACTCTCTGCAGTGTCCCAGATGGAGAGTGTTCTTATGTTTCATACTGTTATCTGGGGCACATGAACAACTTTTTGCTTTTGTTTTCATGGATTCTCATCTATTACAAGATGCCACATATTGCTTACTATGGTTGGTATACAACATTTTGCAGGTCTCATTCTGAATGGTGCTGTTGTACCAAGATGATCCATATTCCTTTGTTTTCCAATACCATTAAGATCAAAGGATATTCCCGTATTTGAAATTCTAAATAAGTTTCCGATCCGAACTTGTCAGTATGATCTGAGTGTATGAATATTTTATGTCGGAAAGAGTTCTTACATAACCTACCTAAAAAGTGATAAGTTTTTGGAGGCATCACACTTTTTATGAAATGCCAAACAGTGTTAAAATGTGGTTCTGATACATGTTGTTCCACCATAACTTTATATTTACTTTGGATGTCAAATGAATTGCTGATATTCAAAATTGTCTTAATGTAACATACTGAACACTCTGTAGAATCAAAGGCAAGCCTAAAAATGATCAAACATTTTTTGTTATTACTGTTAATTAATTTGCCAAACTCTTCTTCAGTTCATTACCTCATTGGAATAGTTACTTCAAGTAGGTCTCTTTTTGTTTTTTCTTTTCCTTCTGTTTAATTTTTTCAACTTTGAAAGCTTAAATACCAATTACTATAACCTAACAACCATTTTTTGATCTATTACTCTATTATCTAAAGATCTTAGCATTGTTCATCAAAAGTAATGAAAAGTAAAATAAAAAAAATGCTCTGTTTATGATAATTTTATTTGGCTTTTAAATATAATGTTTTCTTTTTATATACTGTAAGCTTTAAACCCCAAGTATTATCTTGTTTTTATACCACATACTCTGTTTTTCATCTTATTAAGTAGGTTTGTGTTCTGTCTGGTATGACACCTAGTGTAAAGAACAGATTTAAAAAAAAACTTGTTATTTTTAGGTAAAACATAGAGTAACCTAGCAGTAACTCCTGGGATTAATAGATATATTCATGGTATTTTTATTTAAAATTTCTTTGTGTGACTAGTATGATAATATGAGCCCTGTAACTCAGAAAGTCATGAATTCACAGGTGATTTGTTGCATAAAAAGTTTTAAAAATACTGTGTAACAAAAGCTGATGAAGTCCGTATGAACTCCTTTGGAAATCCTAAGGCTAAAGTAATGTAACTACTTGCCACTAGGCAATCTTAGATAGATGAAATGATACTTGTTTCTTTTTTAGTATCCTGAAGAAATCCCGGCAATAAACATCAGAAATCCCAGGGGTTTATCTGATGATAAATTAGAATTGTAAGTATCATTATAAAGATAGCTGTGCTCTTCACATGCTAATACTTCGGAATATATGTATCTGTTACTATTTATACTCTTATATAATACAAGATTACTAAATATTATTTATTTAAAAAGAGGGGTTATGGATCATAAAAAAACAAACAAAAAGTACAGAGACAAGTTGAATCAAAATGCAAAGATTATATTTTCAAGCTTACCTAGCGTCTTGGTTATTTTCTCAAGTTACAAATCTAAAATTGATAAGTACTGTAGACATGGAGTAATATTCCAGATTTTTTTTTTGGCAGAAAGGGAGGGACTTAGAAAATGTGACAGCACGACAAAATTAAAGAGATCGAATTAAGTTTAAAATTACTCTCAATTTTTTACCAAATTCCTGTGCGATCCCACACTACAGTAGAGATCACTTGCAATAATTTTGTTGTGGTGTTATAATAGGGATTTTTAGCTTGAGAACACTGTCAGCAGTTGATCTCTAGCATAGTTTGCTCAATATTTTTTGCAATACCTATTTGTAGATATTAAGTTCTCAATTTTTAATTATCTTGTATGGGTGGTTTTTTTAATGTTCAACAATGGCAAATGTATGCCTAGAATAAGACACGACGACCATTAAACACACATAAAATTTTATCAGTAATGATTAATATTTTTGTACTGTTTTTGTGTAAAAATTTGAAACTAGGTACTTCGGCAAGAATGAAGAACAAAGTGATCATAACCCATATTGTGTAACATGCATGTTAATTTTTAAAGTTTATATATTATCTTGATGTCTCGTTAATAAAGTGATTGAATTTTATTAGTTTTAACAATAATTTTTATCTGCTTCCACCAGACTTTTTCAGAACTTGACACTAAAAGCAGAAGAATCCAAAGGCCATCAAAGCCTTTATGAACTGATTGAGGTACAGTACATCACAAAAACGTGAAGCTGGGTAAAAAGTGTTAAGAAAAATATACGTATGTTACTTACGTATCACCATTTTCCTTTATACGTCTGTTTTAAATTTTGGGTAATCGTAAAAATTCCTCTACAATATTTATGTACGTAATTAAAATAATTGAAACATTTTGTATTCAAGTTAGATGGAAAAGAATGAATCAAAATGGAGGCTGTCATGTGATAAGTGTTTGTAGGCAGTGTTTTCGAGTGTATACTTGTACTAGACCCATTGAAAACTGGTGTTAAAGCATAAAGGAAAATATACAGACTTATGACTTTTAACCTAAAAGCTGCCTTTTCTAGTGCCCCCTGGAGCTAAGCTTGTATCAGATTCAAAAATTGGCTCAGACAGAATAAAGTTACCCTAAGCAAAATTTGACTTTAATATTTTGTTGGAGGATGGCAGGGGGCTGAATTGGTCTATCTTTAATGACTTGTGGATTGTTAGTTTTACTTAAGATATAACGTCTGTTAAATCAAATTCTTTTTGCAAGTTAGAAATCACTGGCTCATATATATATATATATATATATTTTGGGGAATAACCCCACTCACCCAGGTCCAAGTTCCACCCATGAAAATAGTATTGTCTTCAGTAGTAGGAGAAAGCCAAAACTATGCTCCAAACTTAATTAAGTGCACAAACATAAATGTTCTAAAAGGGGCTTCATCTAATAAGAAATGATCTGCTGAAGTTTCAAAATTTTTGTTAGAATAAACTATCGGAAAGATATCATCATCTTTAGTAACTATTTAGAATAAGTATCAGTTCAATATCATACGAAAGAATGTTACAAAAATGTGTGATCAAAACAAATGTGGAATTTCCTGAAGATAAACTGTGGTATTGCCAAATTATATCTAAGTTCAAGGTTGTTTTTTTTTCTCTCACCCTCTGGTGGTGGTGGTTCAGAAGTAAATCGGAAGACTTATAACACTAAAAGTTGGGTTTTGATGTGTGTGTGGTAAGCAGAGCACCGATGTCCCATCGTGTATCTTTTCTGCTTAACAACAAACATTTTTGTTTTCTCAGAACTTCAAGTCTTTAACATATGTTCTGACATTGAGGTGGAAAACACCCAATAAACGAGTTCATTGGCATTATTAAGCTCGAAGGTAGTTTAATTGACCGATAAAGATTGAATCTTATTTCAGATGCTCAAAAAAAATCAAACTGATATAGAAAAACGTAAATGCCATATAATTTGAGCTTTATTTGGAATATGCTAAAGTACGTGTATAATGTTTCAGTGAGTTAAATGTGTCGAGAAAGTTGTGTTTACTCCGTGACTGTTATTTAAGAAAAAAAAACTATTTCTGTGTGTTTGACTGATATATAGCCTTGATATACTGGTACACTAATATTGATTTCATTGTTATTTAATTTTGAGATACATATGAGTTAAATTTATTTCATTTAGTCGTTTGTTTTTTCAATCTTACTACTCTTCTATATGAAAAAAAAGTGGTATAAAGATAAATAAGATGAGCAACTAAATGTGTTTTTAATTTGGATTGTTTTCTTTTATTACTTATCATAGGTGGCTAAAGAACATCTTACGGTACAAAATACACCAAGCTGCCCATGTGCCATCTGTCTGTATCACTTTACAGAGGAGGATGTGTTCACCAAGACGGAATGCTACCACTATTTTCATTGCTACTGTTTATCCCGCTACATTCATCACTGCCTTGCAGAAAAAAAGGAAGAAGAAGAAGCTTCCACAAGGAGAGCTGGTGTGGAGAATAAAAAGATAGAGGTATGTGCCGGCTTAAAATTGTGGTCTCGTTCAGCGTGTATAATAAAAGAAAATTATGATTAAACCAAAGTGATGTTTACATGCAATTGTATATTGGGTAAAGTTTTGTCACATTAATGTTTTGGGGGAGAGGAGTGCAAATGTATCAAATAGATAAGGTATCACGTTGCGGTGGTCCAAAGCTGAAACCATGGTATATATGGCTGAACATGCTCTGCACCTTTGTTTGTATGGCATTATATTTTGGATATGCAATCCCACTATTCTGTTAAGAAATTATAAATGACTATACTTGAATCATTGGGATCTCTGACCTGGCTGTTAATCTTTTGTTGTACAAGTGTCATTCAGGTTGAAACAAACCAAATATCAAATAAGTATTTGTAGAATATAGAGTTTGATTTCTGTGATGTATTATTCAAATACTTGTGAAATATGTATTTTGGTTTTAATTGGTAATTTGTCGTCATTTTAATGTGTGAGTTTACATTATGAATAGTGACCTGGTTCATTTCTAACAGCAATTACATGATAGCTTATACCAATTTTTTTTCTTCGCTATACTGCTGGCTCTCTAAAACTTGAACTTAGAACTTTAAAAAAAAAGCGAAAATGTTATGTAACATTTTGTCATTGTATTTTGCAGATTGTATGTCCAGTTTGTCGGACAGTTATTGACTACAAAAGCTTCTCGAGGAAAACTTATCCCGTTCCTAAGGAATCTGAACAAGAACAGGACTTCAAAGTCACTTCAGATCTTCGTAAGCAGCAAGAATGGATGGCTTTTTTATTTGAAAAACAAAGAGCAAAAGGAAGCATAATTGATGTAGAAATGGAGAAAAACAAGTTGCTTTTAGAGATATCGGTAAGTCTGGGAATAAATGTTAACTGTAGAGTTTGTTCTACTTAAATCTCCAAAAATTTGAAATGTTTCAAATTCTAGTTTGAAGAAACTGACTGCCCAATTATTCAAATCTACTGATGTGTGATACAATATTAATTTGCATCTGTTGCTGAAAATAGGCCTACAGTTAAAAAGTTAGGCCTATTTTCAGTAACAGATGCTAATTAATATTGTATTTCACATAAATAGATTTGAATAATTGGTCAGTCAGTTTCCTGCAACTAGATTAGTTTTCTCTTTGCTTTAGGATGGAGTTTTTATTAGTTTTTTTTATAATTAAACCAGGATATGAGTAAAAAAAAATTAAAACATTTAAACAAAGCAAATGTATGTATGTTGTGTTGTAGCTATTGTATCTAACCTAAACTTGGACAATACACATTTTGTTAAAAAAAACAAAACAAATGAACATATAGAAATAAGTATTCATGTAATATTTTTTTCACCTAATGCTTCTGTAACTTGTTTATAAGGTTTAAATTTATTGAATGAAAACAAAATGTGTGATTTGAAATCTTCCAAATAACTTGTAGTTTATTGCATGAATTATTATTTAAAAATACTAGTAAAGGAAAGGACATTTTCTGTAAGTTGTATATCTGTAGGATAAGATAAACTAGCTTGTAAATTAATATTACAAACACCTTTCACTATTATAGCTTTATATTATGTGAATTTCCTTGAGTTTACTGTCATTACAAATGAGACGTATCGCAAAGTGGGTGAAACCCGGCATGCTAAGCCATTTTCATTTTGTTACTTTTGTATGAACTTACTATTCTTTTAGACCCTTGTTACTACATACACCTTACTTTTGCACCTTTATATCTCATCCATTTTTAGACCCTTGTTACTACATACACCTTACTTTTGCACCACAGTATTCACTGGAATGAAAAATGTTGACAAACACAAGTTTCTTTGTGGAATTTTTGTTCAAAAAGGGGAAGAATAGAAGTGCAAGAATACTAAAAAGGAAAGAAACTCTAAGATTTGACAGAACAGCTATAGTAACACAGACCAGTGAACACGTCACATGGCTGTTACAACAACTGTACTAACTACATCACTTAGTTGTTGGAAAAACTACAAAACAGAACAATGAATACTGTAACCTAGCTGTTAGAACTACCAACATGTTTGTAAATCTAAGTACGCTATAAACATTATTAAATGTTTCTGTGATATCAGTTGTTATTGTAATTTTTTGTATGTCTTGGTGTTTTATAAGTCTGTACTTTTGTTGTTTGTTATTGTGTGAAATTAACCTACCTAATAATTTATATAAAAATATCATAAAGTAGCTTATCATTTAACAGTCTTTATCCTCTGTTATCATATATATAGAACTTCAATAACCTTTTTGTTTTGTCATCAAAATTCTATTGTAATACTAAATTAACTATATTAATCTTATGCTGTAAATAAGCATTTGGTTTGTTTTTTCTTAGACAACTAGCAGGGAAACTATGAACAACAATACTACCTCAGATAGTAAGTCATTAGAAATTCATGAACCAAGTGTTTCAGCTGCCAGAGATATTGTGGATGAAGAAGAAACCTTACACACAAGTAAAGATAAAAAGAATGTCAGGAAACCAGCCAATCCTAAATCTAGAAAACTCGAGAATTTCACAGATTCACAAAAATCAGCTGATTCAACATATTGTTCTGAAAGGAAAGCTCAGCTTAGTGCGGATGGAAATAACGTGTGTGGTTCTAAAACAAAAAAAGTATTACCAGCTGTAAGTATTGTTGATCGGAAAGATGGTTGCCCAGATGTGACAGTTGAGAAATGTGGAGTAGTTGAACGGGTATGTGGAGAGCATTATGGCAGGAAAAAAACTTATGAAAAATTTAAAAGGAGTGGAGCTCGAGAACCTAGAAATTGGTATTCTGAAGAAAAAGATGTAAGAGCTCCACGTAAAGATGAAGGATACTGCAGTCCAGTGATGCAAGTGAAGTCTTATAGGAACAGGAATCGTAATATACCGTGCAAGGGTTATCCTTCTAATGACTGCAGTGCAAAAGCCGATGGTGAGCAGCACAATAATGATCGAAAGCCTTTTCAGAACAAAAAAAGTGTGGAAGATTGTCACCCAACAAGTAACACAGTTGAAGTCAACATATCTCAAAATAATGCAAAATTTGAAGATACCTCTCAGAACAGAAAAAAATATAATAATAAATTTTTTAACTGCAGGGTGAGAAATTTTGAACCACATAGGGCTAGATTTGGGCATGAATTCCATTTTAACAGGCATAAGAACAGGTACCCACCTCATGTTTATGGATCTAGAAGTATTCCTGAGGAGAAACCCAACAGAAAACAATTTCAGAGTCATCAAGACATTAGTTTAGGTTCTGATAAATCTATGAACCTGACAGAAAAAGACGCAAAAAATGATAAACGGATCGAGTCCAATGACCCAAGCTACTACGACCGGATCAACTCGCGAACTCCACCCTTATCAAAGACTGTAGTTCAACCATATACTAGAGGGTTTAGACTTCCACCAGGATTTAGTAGGCCCCCACCAGGATTTGAAAGAAGATGACAAAAGATATTTATTCTAGACCCTGTTACTTGGGTAAAAGGCTGGTTAAGACAATTCTCTCGTTTTTTTTAAAAATAAATTATAATTTATTTACTTTTGGACTGATATGTACATTAAAGCTATTGTATTTGTATGAAATATTTACTTGCTAATATTATCTACAACAATTTATTATGATGTTGATCTTTAAGAAGAGAACATTGCAGTTGATCTCTGTAAAATCAGTTCTTTGTATTAGAAACTCTTTAGTGATGAGATGGAAAACTGGTAAGTAATATAATGTTGGATCTTAGATTAATAAATAGCATTGATGACTAGAATTTTGTTGTACAAAAATAATGAACTAATATTTTTTTTTTTAATTCAAAATCACCTGTAATCCATACTCAAATAAAATACAGTATTGAGACAAAAAAAAAAGATGATAATTTACTTGATTTACGTTAAAAGGGGTGAAGTGCTGGGAAAATTGTCTTTATCCATTTAATAATTTTATTCTCTAAAGGTCATTTCATTACTTTGAAATTTATTCCCGTTTAATTCTCTCTTGTCTCCATAAAATCTTTCTCAATTCAAAACTGTACTGAAATTACATAATTTTTTTTTTTCTGGCATCTGATTGATTGTTGTGGTAATTCTTATCGTTGAAATTTGCAACTTTTTTATTCTTTCTTGGACTCGTGCTGACCATTAATATTAATTTTTAACATCTTGTAATGTTGCTCAAGCAATCAAAACATGATACAGGACGCATGAGTGCAAATAATAAAGTTATTTAAAAAACATTTTTGGCAATCAGTAAGACGGATTTTAATTATCAATTAAATCGTTCGTTTAGTAAAATGTAGTGTCATAAAACATGCTGTCTCTAAACAAAGTAAATATTTCACCTTTAAGAAGATAGTTTAAAATTAAAGCACAGAAAATCCATAACAAAAAAAATAAAGGATTGATGTACTTGGTATCACTTGTAATTCATTATGTGAGATAACAGGTGAGAAAGCCAAAATTTGAACTTTTTAATTTCTCCTTTTTTTTTCTTCTCTCGTATGAGTGTTATCATGTGAAGAAACGATAAAGATGATCACCAAATTTAATGAAAATAGTGGAAAATGCTTTTAAAGTTTATTTGCCTATGTAAAAAACCAGAACTTTAGGGAAATGGTAGGTTTGTAGTTTTACTATTTTATTGTAATAGCATGAATAGAGTAAAACGTAAAATTAACATGTCACTTGTTGCTTTTATCTTAACTTTCTGGAGACAAACCCCAACCTGACGGAGTTGATGAGAATTGGTATTACTGTAGTTGATCAACACAAACATCATAAAATGTGAGTTTTTAAAATTGAGTGCTAATGAGTGGATGAATTATTTCTTTATGTGTAGCTTTATATTGAAAGACGGGTGCAAGTTTTTCAATACTCTTCATTTGAAGCATAATAATAGTTGAAATAACGATAATTTTAGATGTATTTCTGCATGGTCCCCGAAGGTGTTGTGTTTCAAGAGTAAATAAAACCAAAATTACAAGTAACAAATAGTTTTATTTCTTGGTTTTCAAGTTTATTTTTCATGCTGTGTTGTAGCCCACAGAGTGCATGATTCTTCTCGTGATTCATGACGTCACGATAGTACAAATTGTAACGTTAAGCGTACCTTATGTGACGTCTTTCTTGTGTATACTTACTGACAGACAACATGCTACTGTACGATAGCGATAGTGGGTAAAACGGGTGACCCCCACAGACGTCCTTCGACCCCCATACAGGGAAATTAAGATTAAATTATTCATTATTGCTTTTTTTCTTATGTTATTGAGTATTACTTAAGAAGATATTTGTTTTAATGGTAAAAATAATATATTTTTTAAATTTCGGGTTTACTTGGAGAACCAAAACATTTATGGAAGATATGTATATTTTTCTTAGTCTATAAGTTAACAACAGGAAGACGCAAAGGCCTATCAAATTTTATTTAAAGGATTTTTCTCGTAAAAAAAATACCTTTTTTTTTTTGGAGTTTGTTAAACTTAAAAGTTCAACACTCTTACACAGAACTATTTAAGTAAACGAAATAATTAAAAAAAATCACTCTTTAAAACTTTTTCTCGCCTTTTTTATGGCTTGGTAAAAAGGTTATTAAGTAATTGTTGGCAATAAAGTTAGAGAAAAAAACAAACTTTTACTTGACAGATAATAATAATAATAAAGAACTTATTTCGGTGCCAACGTTTCACCCTTGCGGCTCCATTGGGACAAGCCTGACTTTATTACTAGAAAGTCTAAATCCTTCTACTACGGATTTAAAAGTTCTTACTGTATTTATCAGTTTAACTTTCTACAAATATTGAAGAAATGAGTGCTAATTAATGAAATATGTTACCGTGGAAACTGCCAGACAAATTAAGTAGTATTTTTTTGCAGCTATTACATAAAACACCACTGGAATTACTTACCTATAATAATGAAATATCTCGCTGTTGTATTCGAACTTCGTTTTATTATATATATATTTTTTTCGGAAACTTTGGGTAGACCATATTAATTACAAATATAAAAGATTGTTTTACCCTAATTATAAGACCAAAACCTTGTGTTCTTTTACTATAATTGTCATACCTAAGACAAATGGGGCCCCGAAGGTTAAAAATGGAGTCAACTCCAAAAAATGATCCCCTGTGTTACTTGCCATGGAACTTTAAGAGTATAAGCCATGTTTGGTGACAATCAGTCCAGTCGTTCGCCAATTACAAGATGATTCGCACTACATACTCGAAGAGAGGCAGCAGTAGAACTTAGCCGAGACCGAGTACAGACCTTAGTGTTATGTCATTACCATTGATTATCGTCGAGTTACCTCACTCATTGTTTATTCGACAGGTATACAACGATATCAGGCAATTTACACCAACAGCAAATGTTATACAGAAAAAGAAACAACGGACGACTGCACTGGAATGGAATTTTTAATCAGCCACGATCACCCAAAAACCGCAAATGCCTGTCTTCACTATAGAAATCTCAACCTTAGTTCGCCGTAACCCTCTTTTCAGCATTTTTCCAGAGAACTTAGATCTTCCATTTCTTTTCAGGAAATTAAACGAGCCTTAGAGACCGCGATTTTTGAACATAAATTCACGCGGTTCACTGAATATCGTCCAGAAAAACCAAACACGTAACCCACTTCATGTAAATTTGTCGACAAGGTATTTCAACGTGGATACCTTTCAGATCATTTTCACTTCAAGGGTGTTTTCTTTGGTCTAGGTACGATTGTTCAAGGTAAAAAGTTTGTCAATGGATGCGTCTTTACTTTGAATCTCCTTAATCGGTATTTAAGTTCGAATCTTCTTAGTGGTTGTAGTTTGCGTTTGTTGGCCAATCACAGTTTTATCTTCTTGGGCAGATATTTGGGTTTGTTGATCTCTCGTACAGGCACAAATGATGTGGGACTTGGTTATGGCATGTGATGCTGGTGGAATTGTGTTTCTATTTCTGGGAAAGACTGTATTATTTCTTGGAAGTTTTCTTTCAGACGAAGCAAGGTAACACAGATATTCAAGCCCACGACACCCATTTAAAAAACCCTCTGAAGAGGTTGGTTGTCTTTGCGCAACTTCATGCTCGCTGAAATATCTTCGTCAACAACTAAGAAAACTCAGAGAATAGTCTACTCAGTTGTTGCCAGCCCCATCAAGTACAACACAGCCGAGAAAGAAATCCAAGCAACGAATCCAATGACGTTCCTGACTGACAAGCTACTTGTTTCTTTTCCTCCAGTTTTTATAAATAACTCATAATTGACTCATTATAAATATTCATCATACCTTACAAACGAAGTTTCTTCCTTTTAAACTAGCGTCACAGCTCGGGCACTGATAGAGCAAAATATTCGGCGTTCAACCAGTGAAAGTGGGTTTTACTCGGGGTATTCTCGTTTCCCTCACCACCAATATCTAGGTATATGATCTTCCGATCCTCTTCCTTTAAACTTGATCCTTTGATCCCTTTTATTTAAAAGTTGAACCATCTGATCTGTTTTTATCTGTCTATCTATTTAATGTTTAGTCGATTCAAGTTACCTTCTTTTATTTTATTTAATTTATTATTTATTTGTTTCTAAAGAAGGTTGGAGTGGACTGCGGAGTATACTTAGAGCTACTGATAGTACAAATAAAGTTCAAGAAGACATGGCCCGGCATGGCCAGGTGGTTAAGGCGCTCGACTCGTAATCTGAGGGTCGCGGGTCACACCAAATATGCTAGCCCTTTCAGCCGTGGGGGCGTTATAATGTGACGGTCAATCCCACTATTCGTTGGTAAAAGAGTAGCCCAAGAGTTGGCGGTGGGTGGTGATGACTAGCTGCCTTCCCTCTAGTTTTACACTGCTAAATTAGGGACGGCTAGCGCAGATAGTCCTCGTGTAGCTTTGCGCGAAATTCTAAACAAACAAACAAGAAGACATACGTCACATCTTCTTCTACGACGGCGTTTGTGTTTCTCCTGCTTCCTTTCTTCCATTTGGTGACGATTTGAATAAAACGTTAGTAAAAGCAGCCAAACCATAAATATAATTATTATTTTTTTAGTAGTAGTTAAATTTTCTTCTTCTTCTTCTTTTTCCACGTAGTGTTTCCAATAATTTCCCAAGCCACGAGTGGAGCGAAGAGGGATTGATCGATCTTTGAATACCCCAGGTTTGTGTATATCAGCCTAAATTATAAATACCTACTAAGGAGCGAACGAATGAACACTCGCACAATTTTGTTAAATAATGGTTTTTATTAGTTTATACATGATAACATTCTTGTTCTGTTTCTTCTGTATTTGGAGATTTATAACACTTGGAAAAGTTTTACTCGTTATTACAGATGGCACTGCATTTACTAACTCAGTAACTGGTCTAAATTATTTTCGTATGTTGCAGTGAGAGTAAGTGTAGTTCTGTTGGTATGTGTTGCTGTTGTTTAGGTTGAATATTAACTTTTAACTTTAAGAAGATTAATTACAAAGCTAAAGTAGTGAATACTATTAGTAATAATATAATTTTCTAGCATAGATGTAAAAATAAATAAATGTGCAACCAGCATATCCATCACGTGGGATAAGAGTCTTATTAGTATTACCGTAAACATGTGGTATGGTGTATAGAATGGGTACGATAGAGAGAACTACTAATGATTGGTTATTTGAAATTTATGTTCTTTTGGCAGTGTTTAGTAAATTTTAGTTTTCACTTATTTTTATTAGTATAATTTATTTATTCAAGTAGTATTTGTATCACTTTTAACATATAAAATATGTGATTTATTGGGTCATAGATGTTTTGCTACACTGTGATACAGCTAACATTGTCATGTTTTGTTTCTTCGATGTTGATGCATATATTAAATGAACTAATTTAATTACTTTAATACAAAAAATCAAATAAATTCTATCCGGATTCAGATTTAACTGGATCTATTAAATTTGTTTTAATATAAAATATGTATTAAGTTAATTCTAGCTGTGTATTAATACCTGTTCCAGTCATCTGCAGATTTTCACTTTTGTTCCTCAACATATATATGTGAAATGCCTAGATGCTCTGTAATAATGGTTTCTTATAAAATGTCTGGTTACAGGATCAATAAATCGTGTCAGATTCAACTCATCTTTATAGAGTATATGTGGATTAGGCTAGATTTATAAAACTTGCATCAGGATATTAAATGCATTGATTATACAGTAATATATATATATATATACTGTTTATACATTAATTACTGGACACAAAAAAAAATACATATTTACATAAATATGAAAACAAGCACCATTTTTAGATGCAGTCAAATTCATTAAGAATTTTTGTGATATATTCATGTTTTGTGTAATTACAAAGTGACTAATTATTTAAGGTATAGAAACCTAACAGATTTTGTGCTTTTTCATTAAACAATTCTCTTTTAACAGAAGTAGCAAATACTTGTTATATACAGAGTGGGGCTAAAGTTACTAGAAGCTTGTACTAAAGGTTGGTACACTTGGTATTATATGGTTGATACTAAAGAAAATATTACAACAAATGAAACCAATTTAAGTGTTGTTTGTTACTGAATAAGAGATAAGAAATTGAACTATGTTCTAAATGAAACAATTGTAGTCACTTTTCCCCCAACCCTGTATACTGCAATGATGTTTTTGATTGTTCGAAAATATTTAGTATTTAAAAATACTCTTTCATTTCAAAAATTAATATCTTTATTATATTTCACTGTAGTTTGTGTTATGCATTATAGTTCATTTGATTGTTTTTGTGAGCAGAAATATAAGTTTCATAATAATAATAATTGCTGTTTTCTTCTAGACAAGTTGAGTGAGTTTTAAACTTCACTGCTTTTACTGGGTTAAGATGGCCTTTAAAAGTATGATGTTTTCCTTTCGATACTTAATCAAAAAACCCAGTAGCTTGATAGGCTTTCCTACCTATTACCGACCTGTTATTCTTGTTTGTGAGCAGTGTAGGCAATTAAGTGAGTACATGTTTATTATAATTAAGTAACATTTTAAAAACAGATTATTATTTAGTGCTTCATCTCATTAAAACAATGTATGATAATGTTTTAAGAGATAAATATAAAATATTTGACAGAAGGTGATCCTATTGAAAATTATTATGTATACAGTTTATTCAAGTGTTGAAACTTAATGCTTTTTTTGTTAACATTTCTAAATTGATTTCAAGACTAATAATGTAAAGTTGTAGAAATATTTACAAAAATCATAATTATTTTTTACAATACACAATGGTTCAGTTCATTTGACTTAACAGATATATGCTTTTATTTTTTCACACTTGTTCAAAAGTACTTTTTGTAAGTTTGGTTAAGATTATGAAGGTCAAAAGTTATTGTAACAGTTAACAAAATTTTCATACAGATGTTTTTAAGATAGGTGTAGTAAGTTAAAACCTGTATTCAGTTCTGCTTAAGTTAGGTCAAAATTACCATTTGTCATATAGAAACAAGGTTGACAAAACATTTGAGTTAGACTAGAATTTATTTAATAAGCCCTGTAATTTTGTTCGTTTGTCAATGACATAACTTCTGTTCTTCAGGACTATGAAAATTACAAACACTAAAAAACATTAAAAATTTGTTTTATAGTTGGTCATTAGACAGTTCATATTTCTGTTATAAGAAGTGTCTTTTTACTTTTTGTTTGTCTCTATTATGTCAATGTGGAATTTTCCTTCAAGACTCCTCGTACAGTTATGATTTGGCCATCTAATATCGCTAGTAACATGAGTCAATTTGTTGAAAATGTATCTTTTTTTTTATGCATTTTTATGTTAAGCTATTGGTTGTAATAGTTATGTGACTTGATAGTATTTGTAGTTGATATTACTGACTTGGGATTATTTATCACTTATATAACAATGACTATTATAAAGAAAGTTTTTGAAATTTCTACTGTTAATTCACATCAGTAGATGCAACTATTGCCATCTACGGACTATTTTAGCAGCAAATATACTTGATCTTTTGGAAACTTGCAGTGTAAGAATTATTTGAAAACTATTTTAATAGATTATTTCTCAACCGCACAAAATTACCTTTCTTATTTGTATCAGTATTGAATTTTGAGGTGTCGGTTGAATTACATAATTTTTTACTATATTATATTTTGATCTTTGCCTTTATAGGTGGATATTGTAGAAATATTTTTGAATACAACAAGTCTACAGACTTGTTAAAACAAGGCAACTACAGGTCGGGGCAACTTCGTTTTGCAGAAGCTATATCTTCCGGCAATGTTGAAGATCACCTACAGACCCATTTGCAGGCCAAGAAGAGATTGTCAAGAAAAAAAATAGATAATGTTACTGAAGCAGATTCCACCAAGGTAAAAGTACAAGAAAATCTGTGTTGATGAATTGTCTATTTTTGTACAAGATTGAATTAAATCAAACTGAAATTAGAAGGTGTCTTTCCAGTAAGGAAATAATTTATTGAAATTTCTTGTATCCTTCAAAAGAAAAATTTAATAACGATATTCAGAGTATAGGTTATAAATTAAACTTATTGGAAATAATGATGAAGTTACATTATATTAATGCCATATAGATAATTAAGATTTTCTTGTACCCAGTACTTGACAAGGTGACCCTTTTTGCAGTGTACGCAAGAGAATTCCTTAGACTAGTTATTAATATTTGTTCTTAATATTATTCAAAGAGGGTTGAAGCTGTAATTGTATTTCAATTCGAATCCTGATATAGGATTGGTGGAGTGTGGTTGCTTATAGTACAGCTGAAGAATATGATTTGAATGGCCTTATCGATGGCTTGAATAAACAAGGACTTTACCAGCAGTCAGCCATGCCTGAGGACATGCATGATGTTTTATATATGTGTGCTAGATATCAAGTAGATAGGGAACCAAGAGGAGCATATTTCTTTAGGTAAGAGCTTTAGGTTGTAGATCTACTCTGTTCAAAATTACACTTTTTCTCACGGCCATCATTAGGCTTTTTAAGGAACAAAGCAAAACTGTAAGCTGCCTTTGTCAAGAAAACTGAATGAGCAGTGTGTCATCATTATCCAGTAAAAATGGTTACTGCTCAGTTGTAGTTATGCAAGAGTATTGCGTAGGATGTTAGTTTGATATCGAACATTTGTTATTAAGAGAAACTGTCTGACACAGCAGCGTAAATAAATAAATTTCTCATCCAGATTGCAAGTTCAGTGTCCTAATCCTTATCTTAATTTGAATACTCATTACCATGTTTGTAGCAAATAATCACCATTGTTTTCACTTTCAGGAAGTAAAGTACCATTCTTATAATAACAACCACCACAAATTTGTCCATCAAAGCTATTATGTTTCAGCTGATTTGCCCGATACTAGGTTTTGTTTTCATTTTCATTTGTGGTACCTTTATTGGTAAGTAAATCAAGCCACGTTTTTGCGTGTGCATAACTTCAAAAATAATAACGTTATATGAAGTATCGTTTTTGCATAAGTACCATGAAATTAGAGGCTGCCTAGTAATAAAAGTAAGTCGTAAAAAACATTATAAAGGATTGCAGGTTCGAATTCCATTCCATAACATATTTGCCCTTTCATCCGTGGGAGTGTTATAATGTGACAGTCATTCCCACTATTTGTTGGTAAAGATTAGCCCAAGAGTTGGTGGTGTTGACTAGCTGCCTTCCCTTTAGTTCACAACGTCAAAATTAGGGACAGGTAGTACTATTAGCCTTCGAGTAGCTTTGCATAAAATTCAAAACGAGAAGAACTATTAATGGATGTTTTGAATGGTTATTTCTTCTATTTTATGCATTCCATGTTCCTCATTTAAATCATATTCTTTCTTTTTAGTGAAGGATCGGTAGTGTTTTGGAACGTGCCTGAAATAGAAGTAAGTTTAATTATCTTTGTTTGTATAAATTTGCAAGTTACTAACACCACATTGTTCTAAGTGTTTCTACAAATTAGTGGAAGGGCATATAATGATTAAAAGAAAATCCAGTATGCCATTATCACTAAATATTAAAATATATAGTGCACAAAAGATTTGTTTGTTTATTGTTAAGCACAAAGCTACACAATGGGCTATCTGTGCTATGCCCACCCTGGGTATTGAAACACTGTTTTTAACATTATGAGTCTTCAGATATACTACTGAGCCACTGGGGAGCTCAAGAGGTTCAAACAGACATTAGTATACTTAATATGCGAGCTAAAAAAAAGGAACCCGTCAGGTATACAGCATCATCTATAAGTTTTCACACATAAGAAGGCACTAACAGTAAGATTTTCTTGATTTTATAAATGCAGGTAAAGTGAATCTTCTAATGCCCCCTTCCTTCCCCAAGATACATTCCAAGTTTAAGAAACACTGGTATAGGTTACTAACTGTGACAACATTTGATACCTGATCACCATAAAATCTTGATAAAAAAACACTTCATAAGATTCAAGATGCATATTTCACAAAATGTGTTTGTTTGTACGTGTGGGGGACAAGTAGGGCTACTATGACAGACTGCGGTTCATGTCCTCATTACCACCAGAAAAATTTCCGCTCCATGACTTGGAGCTGTGAGTTCATTGTAAGAGAACTGGAAAAATCCCACTATTTAATTAGAGTAGCCCACGAGTTGATGGTGAGTGGTATTGAGTAGATGCCTTCTGTCTTGTCTATCTCTACAAAATTAAGGCTGGCTAGTGTAGATAGCCCTTGATTAGCTCTGCATGTAAAATTCAACAAATGTTAAGTTTGGCGTATGCTGTTTATTTAGGAAAAATATACATGAAAAAATTTTTTTTTTAAAATCAAGCTTAAACTCATCAAAGTAAAATCATAAGGGATGTTAAGGAAAATATGTGAAAATATATATATTATTTTTGTTGTTAAACAGTTTTTATTACTAATTTTGGTCTTTTAAGTATTTTGTATAATTCAACTTTTCTGATTTATTACAATTACAGTTAAAAAAAACATTGGGAAAATGTAAAAATATATGTTATTTTCTTTGTTAAGCAGTTATAACTGATGATTTTTTTAAAGTATTTTAATTTCTTTTGTGTCATTCTCATTTTCTGGTTTACTAAAATTATAGTTTTTAAAGTTTAGCGTATGTTTTGTAGCGGCAAGCTGTGCTTAAATTTCTAAAGCATTACGAAACAAACCCATATAGTGAAAGCATTGTTCTTGACGAAAAGGAGGTGATGGAATATTTGTATACAGAGTAAGTGTACCGTTCTCGGTTATTTTTTTCTCTAAAAATTTACAAACTAGGTAAATAGATGTTTTTTAATCCATTTTTTTATTTATAATAATAGTACACTTTTTTATTGTTTTTTTCCTACTTAAATTTAATGATAATCCATTTTAGGAAAATTTACAGTCAATCCAAAAAATCAATTCTTTAAATCTCACACAAAAAAAAATTCATGTTACTTTTAGAAATGTCGAATATTAGTGAACTTTATGGTTCTTTTGGGCCCCATATATTAATTCTTTAAAGTTTTTTTTTTAAATTGTTCTCAAATCCTGTTATACAAGTTATTTCTTTGTAAGTTAAATAAGATCTCTTTGAACTGGCAGTTCAAGTATTACACTTTTAAATGTTTATTACTGATATTCTGGTTATTTTAAAGTACCTTGACCTGTCTCTTTCACCTGGTGAGCTCACGTAAAATGAGGTAATAATAAAAATGACACTGAGTGTGACATGGAATTATTTTATTTTACATTTTAATTAGCATGTTGGATGCTGATTTGAACCTTGTAATAGTTCAATGTTCATATGTTTCTAGGTGCCATGTTAAAGTTACCATTTTAATGTTAACTTTGTTTTGTGCAAGAGAACTAGTCTGAAAAAATGTGGTTGTAGTGTTCATTGGTAATTTATATATATATATATATATATTGTCTAATGGAAAACAAAATGCCTAATTGTAAGTAAGCTTGTAAATTAAAATAAAAAAAAAGTGAGATTAAACGAACTATATGAGTTCTTTGGTTTGCTTTTGTTCATAAATTTGTTTGCATGTTCATAAAGGTTTAGAGAGTATTATGTGGTTTTAGGGTTATTTAATGACTTATAGATGTCTTATGGATAAGTCTTCACATAAGCAAGTTGTTCTCTACTTCGAGGCAAAGTTAAAAGTTTAAGGTGAAAAATTTTTGATCCTTTGTATAAAAGTTTTAAAATATAAAAATGTTTATATTGTGAGTTTGTTCATAAAATAAAGAGGTTCGTTTTTATTTCTTACGTTTTTGGTTTATTTATAGACATAATTCTCAGATTTTGTTTTGTTTCATATTTAGTTTTAGTATGCTTGTTATTAATTTTTTTTTTAGTTTGAGGAATAATGCGATATTCATTTTTTAAATACTCTTTTAAAGTACATTGTAAATCTTCCTCTACTTGACATTAAAAACCATTTATATAAGTAGCTACAATAGTGTATTCTTTATGTATGGGCTGTATTCTTATAGTTCTAAGGTGCTACTTATATGAAGAAAGTACAGTTTTCATCATTTCGTACTTTAGTTATCTACACTCTCCTCTATTTGTTAGGGAAAAAATATTTGTTTTCTTCTGAATGGAAGCATACTTCTTTTCCATTACAAACAGAAGTTCACAGTATTAAGTTAGCAAACAATGATTTTATAAGCCTAACGCAGTGATTTACTTTTTAGATGACATACTACATGTTTCGACAGAACATACCTAAAGAAGACAGACCAATGTTCTGTTGAAACATGCAGTATATTCCCCCCCCAAAATAAATCACTTAATCATGCTTATAAATCGTCGTTTGCTAACTTATTATTATATTAACATAACGTGCTTCCATACTCAGACACAAGTTCACACTCTTGATAAATATATTAACTACACTGTGAGAGAATGATGTGATTAGATAAATGCGATGTTGTAGCTTTTAAATGCCTGTTGTTATAATTTATAATCTCAACTTCTGCATGCCACTGGTGGTGTAACCGATGATAGTCTAGACAGAGTCTGGGACATTTTGTTATGGATAGCTGGTGAAATGGACTTTTTGCTGTGGAAAACATTTCATTACAGCATCCAAGTTACCATCACATCGTTATGAAAGTTTTCATTACAAATGTTTTTTTGTTTCACTACTATCAATTCAAAGTATGTTAAATTACAATAAATGTTTTTGTAGACATAGATCACTTTCACTGTAATTTATGTTTTATGTTCATGACAACTACTCCCTTTAACACATCGTAATACAGGATTAGACACCCTCTCACCCCATAGCATTATGTAATTTTTGAATGGTCCCCAAGTGACTATACAACTTACAGTTTATTATTGTCACAAATCAGTTTTCTATTTAAAAAACAACTTATCACAAAATCAGTATTCGTAACAAAAACTGCCATGTCACAAAGTTGTCTTAATAACAATGTGGCAGTAATGAAATGTCCAGTAACTAAATGTTCATAACAAAATGTCTGAATCCTTTTTAGACATACAGTAAATAAATGTTTGTTTTTGCTGCTCGTTTCGGTATTTTGGTAACACTTCACATAATTTATACATATTATTAATGCCAAAAAAAATTATGATTTAATTGGTGGTAGTTTTGATGTATGTTACTATCTTTATGACTCTACATCATAAATGTGATTTTTTTTTGTCTTTTAATACTGAATACACTGATTACTGTGAGTCGTATTTAATTAACATGAATCATTCGAAGCTTGTTCTTTATTATCTACCAGGAAATCTACCAGGGGAAGGCAAGTTCACTGACACTGACTGGTATCTAATGAATGTTTGTACAGATTAGTTGTTTCACGTGTTTGTCTCGTGTTTAGTGGTGTTTCGTTGCTAAAATATTTTTGCTTTTGATAAGTATGAGGTCATAATTTTTTTGCAGAGTTTTAAATGCATATAAGCAACATTATGATCTTAAAACTTTTCTTTATTAGTAGTTTTTCTAGTAAGTACCTTTTTAATTTATTTCATCCATTTTTTTTTAATATTAAGATATGTAATGAGTAAAAAATTAAAGTTTTTATTTATACTAACGAACTTGAAAAAAGTCTTTCCTGTAATCCTTTTCTTGGGTAATTTTTTATATCCAAGGAGTTACAGAAAATAATTCAAATACTTTAAAAAATAAATTTGTATTGATTAAGATTTGTTTTTTATTTATAAAACTGCAGCATAAGGTCTGAAAGTCAGTAGATAAAATAATCTAAATAAAATTTGAAAAGAATAGTGCAGATAGCTCTCTTGTGAAGTTTTTCACAAAATCGTCAAATAAATTGCTGAAATACTTAGGGCTTTTTTATCCAATGCGGAAAAGGGGCAGATACCCAAGGCCCAGTATATGTTGGAAGTATTATAATAATTAATGAAATATGAAGTGTATAAAAAAAATAATAAACCAGTTTTTTTTAATTTGTTTTTCTTTCCTTATTTTGTTATCACTAATAAATTTAGTTTATCAAATTTTCTTTAAATACACTAGTTTATACCAGTCCTTTAATGTGGCACTACAAATATTATTCCAGATAATTAATAAAAGTTGTGGTGTATTTGTTAGAAAATGTACTTACAAAATCCAGTTTTTGAAACTTGTTTTCAAATTTCCTATTATCAAAAAAATATTGTATTTTTAGGAAGTTTTATTGACTTGGCATTAAATGTAGGTAGGTTTTGGGGCATCATGATTGCTGAGATAACTGGTTATGGTTCAGTTTGAGGCCCTGACCAATTCAAAATTTTCCTAACCATGCTACTTGAAGCATGTTTTATTTTTACTGCCACTTGTGTCATGTAGTCAAAGTTTGCTTGTTTAGCACGTACAGCAAATAGTGGAAGTTTAGAGCTTTAAATGCTTTACAGCACACAAGGAGATACGTAAACGTGCATGAGAACTTACTTCCTGTCTGATTCTAAACTTATGAGCCGAAGCAGTAATCTTAATTTGTCAGTTCATCTAAATTATCAAATATATGTTTTTCTGAAATAAAGGACTTTGCCTTTTAATACACGAGTAATTTATTGAAATTCATTACAAAGGAAAATATGGGCTTAATTAATCCTGTGATCTATGTCAGTAACACAAAGTGACATAGACAGTTCTTAGATTTCATAGAGTCTTAAGTCAAACTGGTTAATTTGTTATGAACTGGTTTAAGGACAATGAGTAGCTGGTTAGAGAAAATTGCAAACCATGATGCCCCCCTTGTGATTTTGATTATATTTAACATGATTTTAAAAAGTAAATCCTCCCTAAAATAACAATCCAGTGGTTAGTTGTTTTGTTTGGATATTTATAGTTGCTAGTCATTCATCAGTATTTATATATTTTTTATGCCAGCGGTTTGTTTCAATTCCTAGATGACTAAGTAAAACCTCCTTTATAACATTTTTCAACTTAATATAAGTGTTTCAACTTAAATGTAAGTACCTATATTTTATAGGTTGTATAAAGTGCATTATAAAATGGATTTCATAAGTCACGTGTTTCAAGAAATTGAAGAGGCAATTCAGTTTTTTTCCGTTTATAATAAAAAAAAATTCCAACTTTTTTTAGATTTTGTTTTAGATTTCTGTAAAGTACGAACTTTAATCAATTAATATATATGCTTATAAATGGGGGGGATCAGTATTTTTATGAAACCTTGTAGGTATACGTGTTGTGTGTTGTTTTTACCGCTGTTTCTATTCATTTAGTTTGTTTTTTGTATTTTATCCATTTTTTTTGTGTGTGTGTGTGTGCCATCTGAAATTTTTTTTTAGCATTTTAGATCAGAAAAGATTATTTTGTATTCGATTTTAATTTTTTTTTTGTGAAACAGTGTTTTGGTATGGGTAAAAGTCTCTAGCACAGTTTATGGAAAGATTAGCTTTTACATGCGTGTAATCCACAGATAGTTAAAGCTCTTAAGCTACAAATTAAACAATAAAGTTCAATTTATCTACATGTAAAGGTCTCTAAGTGTTTTAAAATGAGTTCTAAATGTATTGAAAAAATTTGCAATTGATCGAAACAGAAAAGTCAAATGTGTGTATAAGTAAATATGTATTTTATAAAAAAATGTTAATCTAAATTTTTGGACTGTTTTCATGGGACTAATTTTCAGCAAAATGGTTACTAATTCCAGAAACTAATAAGAAACTCTTTCTAACTGGTATAATTGTCAAACAGATTAAAGCTTTTTTCCTTTAAAGTTAATTTTTTTTATTTTCTTACTAATGAAATTAGTATGTTTTATGACAAAATGGGTATGGCATGTATATAGTGCACGCTAAGATTTCCTCACAATGATGTATTTGCTTTAGCTATGCATAAAATACATCCCAGGGGGAATAATCAAATTTTCTATAGCGGTTATATGTTGTGAAGGGCATGACAGCTTCGTATGACTACTGTATATATTCAGGAGAAGAACATGTGCTCATTGAAGCTGCTTTAATTCTGCAGTTCTGGTACTGTTTAACTTTAGAAAAAAGTTATGGTTTAAACACTGAAAGCTGGCAAAATACTGAAAAACCAATGGCCCAAATTTTTATAAAAACAAGGTAACTGCAGGTTTTTTTTTTCCCCATGTTCTTCTTAATATCATCATTGTGGCTCAAAATCAGAGGTGTATAAAAAAAAATATTTCAGATCTATCTTTTGTTTTTTACAAGTTGCTGCCCCAATAATCTTTTCATTCAATACCAGAACTCGTTATTTTTAGAGTATTATACTGCATATATAAATATGTCTCTTGCCATCTAACCCAACTGATGAGTTGTCGTATTGAACAAAAAGCTTATTAGGCAGTGACTTGTGTTCATTGATAAATCTTATATCTAGATAGAAATCAGTGTTTATCCTCCCTTCACTATAGCAACAGTTTTTTTTGGTAATTTTGTTACAATGTTGCAGTTTTTGCTACATAGTTTCAAGCCATTAAAACAGGTTGTGATGTCATCTTTACTTATTATTTTAAAAAATCAGCTGCACAACATTCTTAGGCCTACTACTGTCAGTAAAGATGACGACAAAACCTTGTCGAAACGTCGTACATTTCCTGTTATGTTAAACATTCCTCTTAATATACCGATTGTAGCTCAAAATTAGCGTAAAAACAGCATTTCAGATTTATCTTTTGCCTCAAATAATTACTCATAAAGCATAGTTTTTATATCAATGTTTGTTTTTTAAAAATTCAGCAACAAAACTCGATTAATCGGAGGCCGGATTATGCTTAACTCTGAAGGTTCAACTGATTTGGAAAAGTATGCTTTTTCAAACGGCATAGCATTATCAGGTGAAATATTGATAATATGCCTTAGATATTTGAGAATAATCTCTATATATATATGTGTCTTTTGGTTTGAATTGTTTCACCTTCACTCAAAACGTTTCACAGTGTGTTGTATTATTATTCACTTGATACAGAAGCTGTTTTATAAACTTAATCCAATATACATTGTGATAATTTCAGGTATAGTGTGAGAATTTACTTCAGGTATAGTGTAAGAATTTTTTCTGATACATTTTAAGAAACTTTGCTGTAAATTTAATTGATTTTAATTAATTTTACAAATAAATTGTGTTAATTAATCACCTATGTACTGTTTTAATGAAACTAGGAAAAATCTGTGCAAAAAATGATTTAAATAACTCAAGATTTGTGCATGCTTCTATTTCTACATACAGTAAAACTTGCAATATGGGAAGCTTCCTTGGAGAAGTATGTGGAGAGTATTGAGTGGCTAACAGAGGTTAGTAATGATATTACAGGGAAAGGAACAAGTTTGCAATAGCTTAAAGCTTGTGCTATTTTTTTCTGTAACTCGTTGAACCAGAAGTATTTTTAGACTTTTATAATCAGCAGCTTTTTGACTTTGCATTTCTTTATATCAAAACTTGTATGTTTACTCAAATATATTTATTTATTTTTCCTCGTTTCAAGAGTATTATTTATTTATGTCTAGTGTTAGTGTTTTATTTTAAATCATTTGAAAGTTAGATGACTGTCATTTGCTAGCATCAATTTTGGGGCAATATAAAAATATTTGAGGAATTAAGTGAATATAAACAAGGTAGGTATGTTTATTATATCTATAGATTCATTATGTTGTGGTACTAATATTTATTTCACTCTCACTTGTATGTTTTACATACACATTAGCTTTTTTATCTAAGGAAGTGGTATTCAGAGAACCAATGATAATTCTTTTTTTTTTTCTTATGTTTATATGGAAATGGGAAGGTTATATACATCATGCGTTTGATACTAATAATTGTTTTTTATTTGTCAACTTCAGCTAAGTATGGTGTAATGGTTAGTGTTTTGGGTTGGATTGTCCAAGATTTGAGCTGCAATGTACATGTTTGTGGGTGGAAAGTACTGCTGATGCATTTGTTTCCCTCTGGTCAGACATTCTAACTTTGGAATAATCATGCGTGAACTTTGGTTGGTGTCTGACATTTAGCTGATATGTGGCATAAGGAGCCACTTAGGTTGAAAATACTTTGTGATCTACTTAGAAATAACAGAAGGAAAAAACCATGTAATTCAGTATTTTCACTTTACAAGTGTAGATGTTTTCATATTAAACAGTTCTTGTACTATTAGCCGTTATGAAGCCACAATGACAAAATATTGGCTGAAATAAAAAGTTTTATTTTATTACTTGGACAGTAAAGATAATTTTTTTTCTTATTGCCAAAGTGTAGATTAACTGTATATGTTTTATTTTCGGTATATGATACTATAAGATTATAGTAAGTTGTCTTTTTTATATATTTATAAAGACAGATGAGACTCGTGTTTGTCGAGATAAAAAAGAAATGTTTGTTGTATGTAAAATGTTTTTTCCTTTGAGATAAATTTCTTAAAATTTAAATACCTAAGGAAGCTGATAGTTTAAAAGAAAAAGTTTTAGATTGTATGGTTACCATCTATTTCAAGCAAAATTGCCTTGGGTGTTTGTATGTATTTAACTATGCTTCTTTATAAATTAGTGTTTTGACTAGTAGAAATTATTAATCAATTAATACATGTTTTTATAAAGAAAATTTTCTTGACTATTCATCTTGTTAACAATGGATTCTATTTTTTAATAGGAAATGAAGATTGGCAAAAAAATCTCAATAACGAGAGAGAATGTTTTCCAGAAAAGTGGGGAGCTATTTGCTTTAAGGTAGATAATTAGGAATAAAATGCATAAAATTTTTAATTAATTCTCACTTTATATCTTAGCTTCTCACAATTTAAAGGAATCTCAGATTTATATGTGTCGATGCGTGCGTGTGCTTATATTCTTGGTTGAAATGCAGCATTAAAGAGTGATCAAGCAGGAATTGGATAAAGAATTGGAGCCTCTGTGTAATTCATTCCTACATTCAATCACAGTTTTGAAGATAGCTTTAGATATTATATCTTAGATTGCCAGGATACTAATGTGAAATCAACTTTCATTTAAAGTACACTTATAATAAGTTTGTGAAAGAAATCTCTCTTGTTTTTCTAACTTTTAGTTGTTTATTTACATTAGGTAATTATCTTTGGTGAAGTGTACTTTGCTTTTTGAGAAAATAAGGGTGGTATTTACTAGCTTTCAGATTTAGCAGAAATATAAAGCAGTGTGTAGGGTGTTTACGAAAAGAAAAGTAAAAACATTCTGTT
Organism: Limulus polyphemus; assembly: GCF_000517525.1. Taxonomy (NCBI): domain Eukaryota; kingdom Metazoa; phylum Arthropoda; class Merostomata; order Xiphosura; family Limulidae; genus Limulus; species Limulus polyphemus. The sequence continues at coordinate 114,503 of NW_013667265.1, read as the reverse complement.
ATTGGTTTTTATTAAGAGAGGTTATCTAGTTGAAACATACAGGTAACAAGAACATTTTATTTATTTGAAGTACTTAATGACATATTTATCAGATAAGACGTATCTTGCGGTGAAATAACTTATTTTGAATACGATCACTGCATTCAGAGTAAACTTTGACAAAATTTTAAGGATTAAACATTTTTATCTGTGATCACACAATGAAATAACAGTTTTTCACAAATATTCCCTGAGTTAAGCTTGAAATAAGGGCCTTGTAGGAACTAATATTAAAAAAAATGCAACATTCCCCTAGTGTTAAACTGGCATCAAGGAAGTTGAAGAAAGAACACTGGATTTTCTCTACTTTTGCATGTTACAAATATTATACTAATGCTGGGAAACCGCTAGTTCCCAACCTGTGGTGCATACCACTGGGAGTTTGTGGAGACCTATCTTGGGGTATGTGAGAAACTTTGAAAAACATTAA